>NW_017695059.1:0-3744 GCF_001879085.1 Nicotiana attenuata
TTGCTATTTTTGGAAGAATGGTAGGAAATTCATTTCTAGGCTATGGGATTATGTTGTTGAGCCTCATTTGATATTATTAAATTAATTATGAATAGATATCATTGTTTCGGAGTCGAATTCTAGAGGAAAGGCGGTGTTAGAGGCTTGATTGCTATTTTCGGACCGAGGTAAGTGTTTGATCTAACTTTGGCTTGAGGGAATAGGATTAGAGTATCATAAATGCTATTTGCTAATTGATCGAGTACGGTGTATAGGCGTGGTGACGAGTGTCTATACACCGGAGTCTAGCATGACCGTGGGTCTTTGTTTGTACTTGTTTTTGAGATAATTTGGAACTCTTCTAAGCTACAACATGTTTTTCTGCAAATGTGAAGAGTTTGAGGATAAGTTGTGAAATATTAATATCTTGGGGCATTGGCTCGAGTGATAAATACCATTGAGTAAGAGATGAACGTATTGAAAAGAGTTGTGATTAATCCCTTGCCGGGATGGTTTGATTACAGTGAGTATTGCCCTTGCCGGGTTGTGAAAGATATTGTTATTGTTCCCTTGCCGGGACTTGGTTGTTATTTGTGTTATTCCCTTGCCGGGATATTTCATATTACTTGTTTATTCCTCTTGCCCGTTCGGTTGTGACTGTTATTTGGGTGAGGAAGAGTGAAATTGCACGAAGGGTCATTCCGTGCTATTCTTGATTATATTTGCACGAAGGGTCATTTCGTGCTATGTTTTGACTATTTATGCACGAAGGTACATTCCGTGCTCTGATTTGATTATATTTGCACGAAGGGTCATTCCGTGCCATGAGATGAGAGCTATGTGAGGGAAAGCACGAAGGGTGATGCCGTGCATTTTATTTGGTTGCTTTGGGTGAGATTGAGAGTAAAAGCACGAAGGGTGATGCCGTGCAACTATTGAATTTCTTATTCTTTGATAATTATTGTTGTGCCATGTTTCTTAATTACGCTGATGAACTTTATATCCAAATTGTACTCTCCTCATAGCATGTTTCCCTCCCTTTTAACTGTTTAGTTTCGGTATTTTCTTTCCTTTTGTTGCATATTTGTATATAAAAATTGTACAGGTTGGTTTGGTAGTCCTGTCTAGCCTCGTCACTACTTCGCCGGGGTTAGGCCAGACACTTACCAGCACATGGGGTCGGTTGTGCTGATGCTACACTCTGTGCATTTCTTTGTGCACAGATCCAGGAGCAACTTTTGGACAGCAGCAGTAGGATTCTTATCCGGGAGCTATCTTCAGTCCAGGGACTCTCGAGATAGCCTAGCTGGCGTTCGCAGGCCGAAGTCCCTTTCCTTATTTCAGTTTGTTTTCATTGTACCGAAACAGACATGTGTATTTCCTTCATTCAGACTTGTTGTAGTATTCTATAGTAGTCCATGAGCTAGTGACACCAGATTTTGAGTAGGGATGTGTTTCAAACTTCCGCATTTTTATATCTTTTTGTTAAACTTAAAGTCTTTCGCATTTCTTTAACTGTTGTTAGTATATTATATTGTTGAGGTTGGATGGCGAATGTTTAATGTATGGCTGGCCTAGCTCCGTTAGTAGGCGCCATCATGACGCGCGATGGTGGGAAAAATCCGGGTCGTGACAACTGTAATTATATTATTTTATAAAATAGTAAAAATTAAATACACATGGGGCTTACGCCTTGTTGAGACATATGTAAAACGCCTCTACGCTATCCACTTTCAGATGCAAGCCGTGTTGTCCAAGGCAATTACTGGGTTCTGGTCCCAAAGATTTCAACTGTTTACATACTTTGCCTTCGATGTGATTATAAACATCTCATATTGCGTAAGAAAGAAAGTTTAAAATGTTTGAAAGGTGTATGATATAATATGTAAGCACGTGATTTTTGCCCTACATGAATTATTCTCAAAATTTCAAACAAAATGATTTCTTCCATTGTTTTGCAATTTTGTGGATTTTTATGGCATTTCTTGTTAATTGTTTGCATTTGTTTGTGCACTTTTATTATTGTTTAAATCATGAAAAATACAAAATACTTGGCATTTGTTTAGGATTTAATTTCATATTTTAGGATTAATTAGTAGTTAAGGAAAAAATAAAGAAAATAACAAAAAATGGTCTTTTTGCATTTTTAGTCTTAATTTGTCTCAATTTGTGCTTAATTAGGAATTAGTGTAGTTGGAAATTGAGTACTATAATTCTAGAAGTCGATTTGGTTTTTTATTTGTTGATTTGGCATTTAATAAAAATCAAAAATAATAAATACAAAATATATAAAAAAGGAAAAGAAAAGAAATTAATTGGAAAAAACTAAAAGAAATAGTGGTCTTAGTAAATGCCCAAATTTGGGCCAAATTGGCTTAGCCCAAACGAAATCCAATACATAAACTACCCCAGCCCAGCCCCAAATCGTCAACCAAGTCCGACCCGCCCCGTTACTTAACCAAACGACCCCGTTTCGATGGTCTTAAATCCCAGCCGTCGAGGATCCCTGATCCAACGGCTGGGAACTGATCTAATTTCTATATTTAAATGTCGGACCATGACCCCCCACCCCCCCTCATCGTCTCCCTCATTTCAAATCCTCAGAGAAACCCTAATCTAGACAGCCGCCACCAATTCCCCACCGGCTCCGGTGCGACGCCACCGCAAATCGTCCCAAAAAATGCACTCCTAACTCCCCTCGCCCCCCTCTTTCCAACTACGCATTCAGTTTCCCTCGGATCAGTCCCCACCTCCTCGAATCTTCATTTGAAGTTCAGACCCAAAACCCTAATCCTCCCAAATCCGCCTAAAATCACACCCTATAGTCTCTTAGGCATCCTCACTCCGAATCCCTAACCAAAATCTCTCAAATCCAAGTGGAACTCGTCGAATTTCAAATCTAGGGTTCATGGGTTCGAACCTGTTTTTGGGAGGTTTTGAAGTCCGTTGATTTTTGGTTAATGTTATATGCCTATAACATTAACCGGAAATCAATTTCGACAGTTTGGCCATATGAAGCCGGAAATCAGTGAGTCCATGTTTCTTCTTTTTCTTCTCTGTTTTCAGTTTTTATTTTTCATGTTATTGTTTGTTTAGAATTCTGTTGCTATGTCGTGGTGATTTAAAATTTTAATTTAGGTCATAATTGTTCTTCCCCATATAATTAGTGTGTAATCTGCTCATTGATTTCAGTAGTAAGATTCCGTGTTCAACTGTCATTCTGTATGTTTGATTTCTGGCCGATTAGTCTTCATAGCTGGTCTCATTTTTGGTTCTGTTTGATGTTCATTAGTTCATTGCTGTGTTAGCTTTAAGATTTCTATTTGTTTAGAGTTAAATGTCAGTTAATTAGATTAATTAGGTTAATTTTTGTTTAAGTTCTATTTGGTTGATCAATTTGCAGTGATTGTTTTACTTGATTATTTACTCATGGTAGAATTAATCTCCTTTTAGTTCAATTCTAGGCTTTGTTTGATTTTTAGCTGTTTGATTTTCAGAACTACTGGTTAGTTAGACAAGTTATTGGTTAGCTAATAGGGCTGGGGGTAAGTTAGTGATTTCAGGACCAAGTCAAGGATAAAATAGGTAATTCAAGGGTAAGAAATTTAGCAAGAATTTCCTAGAAGCTTCTAGATGTGGGTTTTAAGGTAAATTTCAGAAGATAAGTGTGTTAACTTGAGAAGCAAGTTAAAAAAAATAGAGGACTGATCTGCAAATAAAAAGGGACTAGGATGGAAAACCAAAAATCTGAAAGGCTGCCCCCAC
>NW_017695060.1:0-3743 GCF_001879085.1 Nicotiana attenuata
GTTTCAAGAACATTTAGGTAAAACCATGGAAGTATATATAGATGATATGCTAGTTAAAACACAGCATTCAGAAGATCATATATCGCACTTATCTGATACGTTTAAAATTTTACGAAAATATAATATGAAGTTGAATCCAGAAAAATGTGCATTTGGTGTGGCATCAGGAAAATTTTAAGGTTTTCTTGTTTCTAACCGTGGTATTGAAGTGAATCATGCACAGATTAAGGCCATTGAAGAAATTCCAGATATACTTTCCAACAAGAAAGAGGTTCAAAGACTAACAGGAAAAATCGCAGCTTTGGGAAGGTTCATTTCTAAATCATCGGAAAAATGTTTTAAATTCTTCTCGGCTCTTAAGAAGCAGGATCATTTTGAATGGGATGAGGAGTGTCAACAAGCACTTAGGGATTTGAAAACGTACTTGTCAAATCCACCTTTGCTAGCAAAACCCAAGGCTGGGGAGAAACTTTTCATCTACCTTGCTGTTTCAGAAGTTGCGGTAAGCGCGGTTTTGGTACGAGAAGAGCGGGGTAAACAATCTCCTATCTATTATGTTAGTAAATCTTTGTTAGATGCAGAGACACGGTATCCACAATTGGAGAAATTAGCACTTGCTCTAATCATGGCATTAGGAAGTTAAGGTCTTACTTTCAATGTCATCCCATTGTTGTAGTGACTGCATACCCCCTACGTAATATATTGCATAAACATGAATTGTCAGGGAGGTTAGCTAAATGGGCCATAGAGCTAAGTGAATATGAAATCACTTACTTACCTAGAAAAGCAATAAAATCACAGATATTAGCTGATTTCATCGCTGACTTTAGCCAAGGGATGCAATTAGAAGCAGAAAAAGAAGTACAAGTACTTAATGGGGCTAATCCAGGAACATGGACCTTATTTACTGATGGCTCATCTAATATAAAAGGTGCAGGATTAGGAATTATTTTAGTACCACCTTCAGGTGAAACTATTAGGCAAGCCATTAAATGTCATTCCGTAACTAACAATGAAGCGGAGTATAAAGCTGTGATTGCAGGTTTAGAATTGGCACGAGAACTTGGTATAAATCAAGTAGTGATCAAAAGTGACTCGCAGCTCGTGGTTAATCAAATGCTAGGGACCTATACAGCTAGGGAAGCAAGGATGCAGCAGTACTTAGAAAAGGTACGGGAACTGATAAAGCAATTCCAAACTTGGAAGGTCATACAGATATCGAGGGATGAAAATGTTGAAGCAGATGCCTTAGCTAATCTCGCATCCGCAGCTGATGTGGCAAAGGATGAAAATGCTGCAATTATACATTTATTTCACTCAGTTCTCGATCCAGATAAGAATGAGGTAAATTTTAATAATTTAACTTGGGATTGGAGAAACGAAATTGTTGCTTTTTTGCAGTATGGTACCATCCCTAGTGACAAAAAGCAAGCACATGCACTTCGCAAAAAAGTTGCTCGTTACTGTTAAAACAGGGGAATCTTTATCGTAAGATGTTCGGTGGTCCATTAGCAAGATGCCTCGGACCTTCTCAAACGAAATATATAATAAGGGAAATACATGAGGGGCACTGCGGGAATCACGCAGGAGGAAGATCATTGGTTAGAACTTTGATTAGAGCAGGATATTATTGGCCTAAAATGGAGGAAGAAGCAGAAAATTTTGTAGCTAAATGTGATAAATGTCAAAGGTACGGTAACAACATGTATAGACCTGCGGAGTTGTTACATCTGGTCATATCACCATGGCCATTCATGAAGTGGGGAATGGATATTGTGGGTCCATTACCACAAGCAAAAGGACAGGTAAAATTTTTGCTCGTGCTTACTGATTACTTCACTAAATGGGTAGAGGCAGGAGCATTTAAACAGGTACGAGAAAAGGAGGTCAGAGACTTCATTTGGCGTAATATCATCTGCCGTTTTGGTGTACCAAAGGAAATTGTATGCGACAATGGCCCTCAATTTATCGGAGCTCAAGTCACTGAGTTTTTTTAGAGTTGGCAAATTAAAAGAATCACATCTACACCGTATCACCCAGTAGGCAATGGGCAAGCAGAATCAACGAACAAAGTCATAATCAACAATTTGAAGAAACGATTAGAGGAATCAAAGGGTAATTGGCCTGAAGTGTTACCCGGAGTTCTATGGGCATATCGCACGACAACAAAGACGAGCACAGGTGAAACTCCTTTCTCTTTACTTTATGGAGCTGAAGCATTAATCCCAGTTGAAATAGGAGAACCGAGTACAAGATTCTCACAAGCAACACAAGAGTCTAATGATGAAGAGATGCGAGTCAATTTGGATCTACTGGAAGGCAAGAGAGAAGCCGCATTAATAAGAATGGCAGCACAAAAGCAAGTGATCGAACGATATTACAACAGGAAAGCACGACTGAGATACTTCAAAACTGGGGACTTCGTGCTTAAAAGAGTTTTTCAATCTACAAAGTCGGCTAACGCGGGTAAACTAAGTCCAACCTGGGAAGGACCCTACAGAGTTCGAGATATTGCAGGAAAAGGAGCATACGAGTTAGAAACAATGGACGGGAAGGTGCTTCCATTGCATTGGAATGCAGTTCATTTGAAAAGATACTACTTCTAAGGAAAAACCCACGGTCAGGTATCACCATGTTAAATTATATTTTTTGAATTGTTAAAATTTTACTAACGATTTTAGATGATAGGCAAAACGCTAACCCGTACTAAATGATGAGTCACGACCTGTAAGGCGAAATGGAGTAAACTAAAATTCCTAGCCCAGGGTTACAATTATTCTGATAGAAGTATACACGGGTTAAGCAGTCTTCATCTATAATCGCACCCCCGAGTCCCGTATGTATTTCCTTTTCAGGAAAAGGACCAGGTGAAGGAGACTATCAAGTGCTCGAGGCTTCATACTTCAACACTCAAACACTTGGGGGACTACATAGTAGATACATTTACGTGTATCAAAAAGGCATAGAAAATTTAGAAAATCAAGCCTAGAAGAATCAAGTACGGAGTGAAAGTTACGAAGTCATGGCATTCATCATAGTATTCTTTCCTATAAGAACAATGGAGTCATTTCTCAACTATGTACTAAAACGGGTTATAAGGAAAAACCCCGTATCTATTGTTCTTCTTTTGTATAAATCTGTTACAAGGAAAATAGTTGCGAGAAAAGTTATAGATGTAATTCAAATACATGTAAAGTATTACTCAAAACTTGTCAAAGTTCCGAAATAAAAACTTGTCAAAGTTATTACAAAAAACATGTGTGTTCCTATTTCTTTTATCGTATGATTACACTATTATGAAGTTGAGACGTCTTCTTCGTTAAGTGTCAAAATATAAAAGGGCCCTCTTTTATAAAACTCATGTTATTTAGTCATGGGAATAACAGAAGCATTTTTCAAAGAACAAAAATGCAGACTATTCTTTAAGTCCTTAAAAATGAAAAGGCAAGGATAGAACATACGGAAGTGCAATGATAAATAAAAACTTCCTAAATGTAAAACTAAAGACTAAGTATAAACTTAGTCATCAAATTGTTTATACTAAATGCCACATAACAAGACTTGGGGACTTGTATTTCCAAAAATCAACCCTCAAATAGTAGCCAAGGGTTTGATTACAAAAACTCTCAAATGTACCCAAAAGCTTTAAATACTGTTTTCCAAGTAGGTACCTGCAAAAAGGAATTCAAAAATTGATATAAATTTTTACTGAGAGAAAAGGTTTGAAGGAGGATCATCAGCGT
>NW_017695061.1:0-3743 GCF_001879085.1 Nicotiana attenuata
TACCCTGCTCGGAGGATCTCTTTGCCAATATGTATCCACTCATATGAGGTCCGCAAACTCCCGCATGCACCTCAGCCATGATAACTGTAGCCTGTCTGGCATCTATGCATCTCAATAACCCCAGGTCTGGAGTTCTCTTGTACAACACTCCTCCACTGAAGAAAAACCCGCTTGCCAAGCGTCGAATTGCTCTCTTTTGATCCCCCGTAGCCTGTGTCGGGTATATTCCCATCCGAAGATACTCTTTTATGTCATGGAACCATGGCTCACCATCAAATTCTTCCTCCACCATGTTACAATAGGCATGCTGATCTCGAACCTGAATATGTAACGGATCCACGTAAGCCTTGTCCGGATGATGCAACATTGATGCCAAGGTGGCCAAAGCGTCAGCAACCTCATTGTGCATCCTTGGAATGTGTTTGAAATCTATTGACTGAAACCGTTGACAAAGTTCATGCAAGCACTGCCGGTATGGTATGAGCTTCAAGTCCCGTGTTTCCCACTCTCCCTGAATCTGGTGTACAAGAAGATCCGAGTCACCCATGACCAAGATTTCCTGAACACCCATGTCTATAGCCAGTCTCAGTCCCAGGATACAGGCTTCGTACTCAGCCATGTTGTTGGTGCAATAGAAACGAAGTTGTGCAGTGACAGGGTAGTGTTGCCCTGTCTCAGAAATCAGTACTGCTCCTATTCCGACACCCTTGGCATTGGCAGCTCCATCAAAGAACAGTTTCCATCCAGGCTTCTCGACCGGTTCTAATTCTTCGACATGCATTACCTCCTCGTCCGGGAAATATGTTTTCAAAGGCTCATATTCGTCATCAACGGGATTCTCAGCTAGGTGATCAGCCAGCGCTTGTGCTTTCATGGCGGTCCGAGTCACGTAGACAATATCAAACTCCGTAAGCAGGATTTGCCATTTCGCCAATCTCCCTGTGGGCATGGGCTTTTGAAAAATATACTTCAATGGGTCCGACCGAGAGATGAGATAGGTAGTATATGCTGACAAGTAATGTTTCAACTTTTGCGCTACCCAGGTTAAAGCACAACACGTCCTCTCGAGTTGAGTGTATTTTACCTCATACGATGTGAACTTCTTGCTGAGGTAGTAAATCGCCTGCTCTTTCCTTCCTGTGATGTCATGCTGCCCCAGTACACAACCAAACGAATTGTCTAACACAGTCAGGTAAAGGATCAGGGGCCTTCCTGGCTCTGGCGGGACCAACACTGGTGGACTAGCCAAATACTTCTTGATCTTATCAAATGCCGCTTGACATTCGTCCGTCCATCTGACCGCAGCATCTTTCTTTAGCAGCTTGAAAATGGGTTCACAAGTAGTTGTAAGCTGGGCAATGAACCTGCTGATGTAATTCAACCTGCCAAGCAAACTCATCACATCTTTCTTGTTCCTTGGCGGTGGTAGCCCTTGGATGGCTTTGATCTTAGACGGGTCTAATTCGATACCGCGCCGACTTACCACGAATCCCAATAACTTCCCTGATGGAACTCCAAATGCACATTTTGCTGGATTAAGCTTGAGGTTGTACCTGCGGAGTCTCTGGAAGAATTTCCTCAAATCCCTAACATGATCACATTGTTCCCTCGACTTTATGATCACGTCATCCACATAGACCTCGATCTCCTGATGTATCATGTCATGGAACATGGTAGTCATTGCCCTCATATACGTTGCCCCTGCGTTCTTCAACCCAAATGGCATGACCCTGTAACAGTACGTCCCCCAAGGTGTGATGAACGCTGTCTTTTCCGCATCCTCCTCATCCATCAAAATCTGGTGATAGCCCGTGAACCACGATCTCCTGCCGATCCCATTCAAACTTGACCATTTGATGCAAAGTAGACGGTACTGCCTTTGCGGCATGAATCCAGGGCCGTCCCAATAAAAGGTTGTAGGAAACACTGACATCGAGCACTTGAAACTCCATAGTGAATTCCACAGGTCCTATTGTTAGCTCCAACACAATATCTCCCACTGTGTCTTTCCCTCCGCCGTCAAATCCCCGTACACAGATGCTATTTTTATGAATTCTTTCCCTGTCAACTTGCAACTTTTCTAGAGTGGAAAGAGGGCAAATGTTGGCACTAGACCCATTATCAATTAACACCCGAGTCACCACGGAATCTTTACACTTCACTGTGAGGTACAAGGCTCTATTATGTTCAGTTCCTTCCAATGGTAACTCGTCATCAGAAAATGTTACCCTATTCACCTCAAAAATCTTGTTTGCAATCTTCTCAAGATGATTCACAGTAATTTTATTTGGCACATGAGCTTCGTTTAGAATCTTCATCAACGCCCGGTGGTGTTCATCCGAATGGATCAATAAGGACAATAACGAGATCTGTGCCGGGGTTTTCCTCAATTGTTCCACAATCGAATAGTCTTGGGCCTTCATCTTTTTCAGGAACTCTTCAGCTTCTTCTTCAGTGACAGCCCTCTTTGTCGGTGCCGGATTGTCTTTAGCTGCTTTAACCTTTCTCAACTCTTCAGGGGCAAAGCACCTCCCTGATCTAGTCAACCCATGAGTTTCACACACTTCTTCTTTAATTTCCTTTCCTTGGTACATCATAGTCACCCTGTCATAATTCCACGGGACAGCTTTCTCACTAACCACAGGCAATTGGGTCACCGGTTTAATGATAATTGGCTCTGCTCGAACGCCTTTTACAACCAACACAGGCTCGACAGCTGCTCCTGGTATTGTCACCTTAACATGCCCTGGTTTTATTATCCTCACTGGTTCACTGACTGTCTGGCCCACTGTGACCAAGGCTTTCTTATCAACCAATTCCTCATTTGCTTTATTTTCACTTGCTTTAATCATCATCACAGTTTGTGACGGCTTCTTGTATTCTCCCTTCTGCACTATCTCGATCATGTGAGCCTCATGATGAATTGGTAGCGGATTCTGTGTGATATTGGAAGTCTCCGGAGCTTGCACCTCAATTCTCCGTGTATCAATCAGTTCCTGAATGGCAGTTTTCAGATGCCAACACTTCTCTGTATCATGTCCAGGCGCTCCTGAGCAGTACTCACAATTCACTGAATGGTCCAGGTTCCTTGGGGGAGGGTTTGGTAATTTGGGTTCGATCGGGTTCAACATACCCAATTGCCTCAGTCTGTGGTACAGGCTCGTATAAGATTCTCCCAAGGGAGTAAAAGTCTTCTTCTTCTGCGACCTATCGTTCTTATATGCAGGATTGGGTTGGAAACTGGTTCCAGCGGCATTTCGGTTGGTTCTTGGGGGTGGGTAAGTGTTTTGGGGAGTGGGTGCGCGCCATTGGGCACGAGTAGGAGGTTGCGGGTATGTCTGGGCATGATGGACAGAGAAATGGGGAGTAGGAGGTGGGTAGTAATGCTGTGGTGGGCCATATGAAGTATGCGGGTAAGCTTGGGGGTGAGGGCGAGGTTGGTGATAATATGGTGATGGACCCCTGGACCAGACCCTTGATTCCACTACTGCCACTTCTTCTTTCTTCTTCTTTCCCAATACTCCTCCGGTGCCGCTTTGAATGGCCTGCGTGGTTGCTTTGAGTGCTGAGTAGCTCATAATCTTGTTGGACTTGAGACCCTCTTCCACCATACTTCCCATCTTCACGACCTCATTGAAAGTTTTCCCTACAGCGGACACCAGATGACCGTAGTAGGTTGGCTCCAAAGCCTGAAGGAAATAATCAACCATCTCATTCTCTTTCATCGGAGGATCAACTCTCGC
>NW_017695062.1:0-3743 GCF_001879085.1 Nicotiana attenuata
ATGCGTTTCTGTACCCTCATTGAACCGTAAAAATGTAGTGAAGCTCTACAAGATGCAGATTGGGTCAATGCTATGCAAGATGAGCTCAATCAGTTTGAAAGAAGCCAAGTCTGGCACTTAGTTCCAAAACCAAAAGACAGGTCAGTCATTGGGACAAAATGGGTCTTCAGGAACAAACTAGATGAAGATGGAACAGTTACAAGAAATAAGGCAAGGTTGGTGGTTCAAGGCTATAGTCAAGAGGAAGGCATTGATTATGATGAGACTTTTGCTCCAGTGGCTAGACTTGAAGCAATTAGACTCCTCATAGCCTTTGCAGCACATATGAAATTCACTCTTCATCAAATGGATGTAAAAAGTGCCTTCCTAAATGGCTATCTCAAAGAAGAAGTGTTTGTGAGACAACCTCCAGGATTCGAAAGTAAAGAATGTCCTGATCATGTATACAAGCTAGATAAAGCTCTCTATGGTCTCAAGCAGGCCCCAAGAGCTTGGTATGAAAGATTGTCAAAATTCCTTCTGGAGCATGGGTACAAAAGAGGTAAAATTGACAGCACTTTGTTCCTAAAGGAAAAAGGTAAAGATCTTCTTGTTGTACAAATATATGTTGATGATATAATATTTGGGGCCACTACAGATAGGTTGAGTAAAGACTTTGCAAAATTAATGGGAAGTGAGTTTGAAATGAGTATGATGGGCGAACTAAATTTCTTCCTAGGCTTGCAAATCAAACAAAGTCCAAATGGAACCATGATTCATCAGCAAAAATATACAAAGGAACTAATAAAAAGTTTAAAATGGAGGACTCTAAAGAAATAGATACACCTATTGCAACTGCAACTAAATTAGATGCTGATGAACCTGGTTCATCAGTTGATCAAAAGTTGTATAGGGGTATGATTGGTTCACTCTTGTATCTTACTGCTAGCAGACCTGACATTGTTTTCAGTGTAGGACTTTGTGCTCGTTTTCAAGCTGATCCTAAAGAGTCTCACTTGACTGCTGTCAAGAGGATATTGAGATATCTCAAGGGGACTACTGAATTGTGCCTATGGTACCCTAAAGGTAGTAATTTTGATCTAGTAGGTTATGCTGATGCTGACTATGCAGGTTTCCTAGTGGATAGAAAAAGCACCTCAGGTATGGCTCACTTTCTTGGTTCATGTCATATATCATGGGCTACCAAGAAACAAAATTCAGTAGCCCTATCTACTTCTGAAGCTGAGTATGTGGCTGCAGCTTCTTGTTGTGCTCAACTACTATGGATCAAACAACAATTAGTAGACTTTGGTATAGAAGTGGGATGCATACCAATATTCTGTGATAAAACCAGTGCTATAAGTATGAGAAAGAACCCTGTTCATCATAAAAGGACCAAGCACATAGATGTTGGAAACCACTTCTTGAGAGATAATTATGAGAAAAGATTAATCTCAATAGAATTCTGTGCTACTGATAAACAAAATAGCTGACATCTTCACCAAAGCACTGAATAGGGAAAACTTTGAAAGGAACAGGTTGGAATTAGGGATGATTAAGATCACCTAAAAGGAACCAGTTTAGAATGAAAAAAAAATGAAAAAAAAACATTTTTGGTTAGAAGTTCTGATTTTATGTAAATATCTAGACTAATTCTTACTCAGTCTCATACTCTAATCAGTATACTCCTGTGAAGTGTGTTTATATTAATTCATTGATCTCTTACAAAGTTTTTTCTATTCTGATATATGAGGCATAATCAAGAGGAGTTCCACTTGAAGAACCTGGTTCATCAGTATATGCTCATGAGAAAAGGTCAGGTATGTTTCTATACTTTGCATAATTAGAAAAATAAATATTCCAATTATGAGCATAAGTCCTATCCTAACCAAACTCCTAAATCTAACCGTTGTGCATTGAACCTGTTTCATTCTCATCGAATTCTAACTAAAACGGGATTTTTCCTAAAAGCTAGCGTCACTCATTTATCTCTAAAGAACCAGAACTCTAATTTGATTAGACTTCTTTTTGACCTCTGAAAAAGCTGCCGTTATAGGCTTAATCATGATCCCTCTTTAAATACACTCCAAACCCTCTCTCATCACTCATAACCATCATTAAGTGTTAAACCCCTGATCATCCTCCTTATCTCCAAAATTCTTCAAAATTCCCAAAAATCCTCCAGAAATTCTCCGCCATGACTAACTCTCAAGAAAATCCGTTAACTCCCCTACCAGTATCTCCTAATACATCTTCATCTGTACCTCCTAGCGACAACCCTAAACCAAGATTCCGCAGGCAGAAAATGTTGGCTAGAAAGACTGTTGCTACTGGTGCTTTGAGAACAGCTCTCAACGAAAAATTGAAAGCAAGTCAAAGAAGGGAAAGCTCTAAAAAAGAATCATCTGACTCAAGTTCTGAGTCTGAAGCTTTTGTGTCTGCAAGCGATGGAGAAGAACGTGGGTCTTCTGAATCAGACAAAAATCAAGAAACTCCTAGAGAGGTAAATACATGTTATGTCTTTTCTGATGTAGTGGATAAAGTAGATGATAGGTTTGTGTTCGTGGGATCTGTGAGAGATGTAAGTGAGGGAGAATCGAAGAGGAAGGGAAAGAAAAAGAAAGGTGAAATTATTGCAATTTGTGGAGGAGTTGAGGAGAGTGGCAACAAGCCAGGGGGAAGTGAATCTGGAGAAGCAGCTGAAGGTCTTGTGAACCTGAGTGAACAACAAGATGGACCTAGTTCATCTGTGGAAGAAACCTTAGCTGACATTCTGAAGAAAGTTGGAGAAAGCTATGATCCCAAGAAGCGCAAAGCTTCTTCTCAAAAGGCTCCAACTGCCTCTAAGCCAACAAAGAAGAGCAAGGTGTCATCTCCTAAGTCTACTGTCCCTTCAGCACCAAAGGTGAAAGCTACCAGAAGCAGGGTAAGGCAAAGCGAGGCTGAGTTGCAGAAAGCCTTAGAGGCAAGCAAGAAAAAGAACAAAGAAAAGGGAAAAGCTAAAGTTCTGGAAAGTTCTGTGGCTGCAGAAGAATAGGAGGAAGAGATGGAACTGGTCCATCAGGAGGGAGGTACAACTGAGGAGGTTCATACTCCTAAACCTAAGAAATCCAAGACTTCTACCAAGAAGTCTTCAGAATCTATCTCTGTTGAACCCTCCCTGGCAAAAAAAACCAGGTCTGCAGTTAAAGGAAAACAAGTGAAAGTTCCTGAAGAAGAAGAAGCTTGGAGTGGAGAAGAAGAAGAAGAAGAGGAATCTGAGAAAGAGCAGGACAGGTTTATCCTTTTTGGAAAAAGAAAAATATTGAAAGGAAGAATTCTGAAAGACCTGGAGGAGCCAGGCATGAAAAGATTGGTTGATGCACTAGAAGCACAGGGTTGGAAGGACATGGTTCTTCAACTGGATGGAAGGCTTGCAAGAAAGGAACTAATAGAGTTTATGGCGAATGCCACAGTGGTGAATGGGGTTGTTACAAGCCTGGTGAGAGGAGTAGAGGTGCAGTATGATGCACCTAAGTTGGGAAGAATTCTAGACATACACTATGAGGGATATGATGATTATACTAGGCAAAGGTGGCCTTGTCTAGATTCTCTCCCTTCTGCTCTCCAAATCACCCGGAATTTCTGTGACACCAAGTCTGCTGAAGAAGTGCCTGAGGCTAGGTTTGTGCAAAAGAGTGAGATGAAGCCTGAGCACAAGGTGCTATTTGAATTTGTGAACAAGTGTCTGCTGCCCAGACAGGAGAGAAGGCACACTGCAAATT
>NW_017695063.1:0-3742 GCF_001879085.1 Nicotiana attenuata
TGAGATTGGCAGGGGCGAGTTTGTGTGCCCAATGTCGATGGGATTCGAGAGTTGATCTTAGCGGAGGCCCATAGTTCTCGGCGCCGCGAAGAAGTATCAGGACTTGCGGCAGCTTTATTGGTGGCGTAGGATGAAGAAAGATATTGTTGCATATGTGGCTCGATGTCTGAACTGTCAGCAGGTTGAGTATAAGCATCAGAGGCCTGGTGGTTTGTTTCAGATGATTGAGCTTCCCGAGTGAAGTGGGAGAGGATTACTATGGATTTCGTTACTGGACTTCCGTTGACTCGGAAGAAGTTTGATGCTATTTG
This sequence comes from Nicotiana attenuata, assembly GCF_001879085.1. Lineage (NCBI taxonomy): Eukaryota > Viridiplantae > Streptophyta > Magnoliopsida > Solanales > Solanaceae > Nicotiana > Nicotiana attenuata. The sequence continues at coordinate 312 of NW_017695063.1, forward strand.
GGTCATTGTTGATAGGCTGACCAAGTCAGCGCATTTTATTCCTGTTGCAGCCACTTATTCATTGGAGAGGTTAGCTGAGATCTACATCCGAGAGATTGTTCACCTTCATGGGGTGCCGGTATCTATCATTTCGGACCGGGGTACGCAGTTTACCTCGCGCTTCTGGAGAGAAATTCAGCAGGAGTTGGGCACCCAGGTTCAGTTGAGCACAGCGTTCCATCCCCAGACGGACGGCCAGTCCGAGAGGACTATTCAGATATTGGAGGATATGCTCCGAGCCTGTGTCATTGATTTTGGAGGCTCGTGGGACCAGTTTTTGCCTTCAGCAGAGTTCGCCTACAACAACAGCTACCAGTCCAGCATTCAGATGGCTCCATATGAGGCGTTGTATGGTAGGCGATGTCGGTCTCCAATCGGATGGTTTGAGCCGGGAGAGGCTCGGTTATTGGGTACAGATTTAGTTCAGGAGGCCTTGGATAAGGTCAAGATCATTCAGGACAGGCTTCGTTCGGCTCAGTCGCGGCAAAAGAGTTATGCGGATCGTAAGGTTCGAGATGTAGTTTTCATGGTTGGTGAGCGGGTCTTGCTCCGAGTGTCGCCTATGAAGGGCGTGATGAGATTCGGGAAGAAGGGCAAGCTTAGCCCTAGGTTCATTGGTCCATTTGAGATTCTCGATCGTGTGGGAGAGGTGGCTTACAGACTTGCCTTGCCGCCCAGCTTGTCAGCCGTGCATCCAGTGTTTCATGTGTCCATGCTTCGGAGGTATCACGGTGATCCAGCCCACGTATTAGATTTCAGCACTGTCCAGTTGGACAAGGATCTGTCTTACGAGGAGGAGCCGGTAGCTATTCTAGACCGGCAGGTTCGACAGTTGAGGTCGAAGAGTTTTCCTTCAGTGCGTGTCCAGTGGAGAGGTCAGCCTCCTGAGGCATCGACCTGGGAGTCCGAGTCTGATATGCGGAGCCGCTATCCTCATCTATTTCCCGACTCAGGTACTTCTTTCTTTTGTCCGTTCGAGGACGAACGGTTGTTTTAGAGGTGGAGGATGTGACGACCCAAAGGGTCATCACCTGTTTCCTCATTCATTCCGTGCTTTTGAGGCCTTGAAAACATCATTTTTTACTTGCCTCGATTTGCATGCACAGTCCGGGCGCGTAGCCGGAAAGCTTATATGTTAAATTCTGTGAAAAATTTCAAAATGTGGCTTTAAAATGATTAAAGTTGACCTTGGTCAATATTTTTGGTAAACGGACCCGGACCCATGATTTGACGGTCCCGGAGGGTCCGTAGAAAAATATGGGACTCGGGCATATGCCCGGAGTCGAATTCCAAGGTCTAGAGCCCGAGAAAAGAATTTTTCTGTGAAATTGTTTTTCTGAAATTATTAAGGATAATGGAAATGAGAATTGATTAAAAGACTGTGGTATCGGGCTCGTATTTTGGTTTCGACGCCCGGTACAAGTCTTATATATGGGTTAAGCGCTTTCTGTGAAATTTGGTTGAAATCGGACGTCATTTGACGTGTTTCGGACCTAAATATCTAAAATTTGAAGTTTATGAAGTTAGAATGAAAAATGATGATTTTGAGGTTTGATTCCTCGTTTATGATGTTATTTTAGCGATTTGATCGCTCGTTTAAGTTCGTAGGATGTTGTTGGGTTAGCGTGTGTGTTTGGTTAGGAGCCCCGAGGGCTCGGGAGTGATTCGGAGGTGGTTCGGAGTGGTTTTGCACTTAGAAATATAGCAGATTTTCTGCAATTTTTGCACAGGCCTTTTCTTCTTCGCGATCGCGGCCTTAGGCTCGCGTTCGCACTGCCTATGGTGTTCCCCTTCTACGCGTTCGCATCTCCATAATCGCGATCGCGTAAGTCAAGTTCAGGACCCCAGAGACTTCCTCTTCGCGTTCGCAGTCAGATGTTCGTGAACGCATAGACTTGCTGCTCCCTCCATCGTGTTCGCGTGGCCTTTTACCCGTTCGCATAGAACAAACCTGGACCCCCAGCATTTCCTTCTATGCGTTCGCGTTATCTTCCACGCGTTCGCGATGACCTGCCCAGTTTACCCTTCGCGAACGCGGTCCCCTTCCCGCGAACGCGAAGGCCATTTTTGCCCAGTGATTTTAAAAGCTCAAAAACATACCAGTGACGGGATTATTCCCAAATTTCACACGAGCTCTTCTTCTCCGCAGCCCCTAGGTGACTTTTAGAGCGATTCTTCACCAAAGCTTCTTGGGTAAGTATTTTCTAACTCGTTTTCTTCATTTTCTATCATTATTTATCAAACTCCTAGACCAAAATCATGTAACTTAAGGTGTAAATTGGGGGAAAAGGGGTAGAATTAGGGCTTTTCAATTTTCTTTGATTTAGACCTCGTTTTGGGGTCGAATTTGAAAACAAATTGTATATTCGGGCTCGTGGGGGAATGGGTGACATGGAATTGGTTCGAACCTCGGGTTTTGACCAAGCGGGCCCGGGGTCGATTTTTGGAATTTTGGCTAGGAAGCTTTGAAATTCATATTTAGGCATTGGGTTTAGTTTGTTTAGCTATTATTAATATTGTAAAGTCATTATTTCATAGATTTGACTGAGTTGGAGCCGAATTCGAGGGGTAAAGCTATACTAGAGGCTTGAGTTGATTTTGGAGCATTTGAGGTAAGTGTTTGATCTAACTTTGGCTTGAAGGAATAGGATTAGAGTGTTATTATTTGCTAATTGCTAAATGATCGAGTACGGTGTATAGGCACGGTGACGAGTATCTATACACCAGTGTCTAGCATGACCGTAGGTCCTTGTATGTACTTATCCTGATATTGTTATGACTCTTCCATGTTAATTGATGAATTCTATGCAACGTGAAGAGTATGAGGACTAATTATGAATTGTAAATTCTTTGGAGCGTTGGCTCGAACGATAAAAAGACAATTGAGTAAGAAATGAAAGAAATAGAAAGTGATATGATTAATCCCTTGCCGGGATGGTTTGAGTATATTGATTTATCTCCCTTGCCGGGATGTGAAAGTATTGTTGTTGCTTCCTTGCCGGGATTTATCAGATAATTGTGTAATTCCCTTGCCGGGACATTTCTTATTATTTGTTTATCCCCTCGCCCGTTTGGTTGTGATTACTGTTTGGGTGAGGAAGAGTGATAATGCACGAAGGGTCATTCCGTGCCATGCTTTGATTATATTTGCACGAAGGGTCATTCCGTGCAATGCTTTGATTATATTTGCACGAAGGGTCATTCCGTGCCATGTTTTGATTATATTTGCGCGAAGGGTCATTCCGTGCTCTGATTTTATTATAATTGCACGAAGGATCATTCCGTACGATGATATGAGAGTTATGTGAGGGAAAGCACGAAGGGTGATGTCGTGCACTTTATTTGATTGCTTTTGGTGAGGATGAGAGTAAAAGCACGAAGGTTGATGCCGT
>NW_017695064.1:0-3741 GCF_001879085.1 Nicotiana attenuata
TACAGTTTATGTCAGTATTTCGTATTGGTTTTAATTGAGTAGTTTCAACTATGAGTATTAATAGTTTGAGTTTTAAGTATCTGATTAATTGGTTTTGAGCTTTGTGCTCGGGTTGAGAGAGTAAATGGTCGGGCTTGCCTAGCACTAGTGTTGGGCGCCATCACGACCGGGTTTGGGGTCGTGACAAAGTTGGTATCAGAGCCTAGGTTACTAGGCCTCATGAGTCATGAGCCGGTTTAGTAGAGTCTCGTGGAACGATACGGGGACGCCTGTATTTCTCTACGAGAGGCTGCAGAACCTTTAGGAAAACTTCACTTTCTTGGAATTCTTCCCGTGCGTACTTGATTCAGCTTGAGATATACCTCTTGAAATTCCTTCCACACGTCAGTATACGCACCTGAGCTCTTAGTCGTATATGCGCCTTGATGGCTTGTGCTTCCCCGATCGAGGGGGGGCGAGATGTAATCTCCGTGAGTTGATGTTGGGCCAGTCTGGAGGACATGAGGCCGGACCTTTGCTTATGGCTTGAGCACCAAGGTGCTGATTTTGGTAAGCTGGAGTTATGAACTTATATGTTCAGTATTGTCCCAAATTGTGGGAATGGCTGCTGGATAGCTACGTAATGAGTATGTTTGTACTGTGTAGTGTGTATGACAGTGGAAGGTATACAAAAACACGAACTAAAGGTAAAGCTAATGGGTAATTGACTTATGAGGGAAAACCATTTGTTATACTAGTTAGACAAGTCTGGGAGCTAAGATCGCTTCTGTAAATGTATTATGACGAAATCTATGTCGAGGAGCACACCGTGAAGGTCGAAAACATTAAGGAGAGAATATGTTCTTACTCGGTTGAATATCCCAATAATGGAGGATCGAAAGGTATCTTCTATGTGTTATGATTCGAATAGGTGCAACCCATGCCCATGTATCAATTTTGATAATATAATACATGTAGTATTGAGATTTATGTTGATATACATTGTGATGCTTGTCAAGTCGTGGCCGTGTTGCTAGGATGGTTTTGGTGATTATCTGGCAGGTGGATAGGCCCAATTACAAGGGAAACTCTGCCGAAATTTTTGGGATTTAGTGAGAATTTGGTTGCCTGGAGGGTAGGCTTAACTGTTATGTGAGTGAATGCAAGAAAATGCAGAAGAGTTAAAATTCCAGATGATTTGAGTTTCCACAAGCTTATGAAAGAGCGATTTCAATCTCACTATAGTATTACGACAGCAATGGAGCATATGCATTATGAGTATAGTGTGTTGTGATATATGGCTTCGAGCCAAGTTGGGGAACTTGCTAGTGGTTAGCGGATTGGCGGTTATGTACTATATTAGTTCTAATTTGATGCATGCTCGTGAATCAGCTCTGGCCGTGGAGATTGGGCCGGGAATGGCACGAGTGAAGGGAAAATTTTGACAAAGATGTCATGAGCTCGGATGAGCAGGAAAGAAGTTTCGATTGTTAAGGTAAATTGGTATTGTCTTCAGCGTCACCTAAGATCGGTGTTTTGCAAAAGGGGCTTTGCGTCCTGGCTAATGATTCTTGATCGCTCTTCAGCGTTAGTGCGACCGGTGGTTTGGAAGTACGCCCCAAATATTGTTGCGGTAGGTTGTGGGAGTGTGTCCCACTAGAAGATTATATAAGTGTGGCATGTAGTCACTTGACTGATTAAAGATGTAAACCAAGTATCAAGGTTGTGATGGTGTCGTTAAATTGAGGAATTCATGCCTGGAGGGCACTTGGCATATTGGGTTGTGAATTGGGAAGGATTACCCCGATTGTGATGGTTGTTCTTGTGTGTTATGTGAAAAAAGGAGTTATTATGGACCCTTGAAAGGTTGTCAAACTGGTTCATTGTGAGCAGAATCGGCTTGAAGTCGGTGGATGGACTTAATGTGAATAATGGATCTATATCAGGCCAGATGTGTGCATTTTTGTAACGCGGTCCTCATGGAGGAGTAGTTAGGTTGATGCTTCATTGCCAGATATCTCGCGTAGTGTTGCATTACGCCGTGTGATTTGTGAAATGACTCGAGAAATTGCTTATTTGTTGAGAATCCGCGTAGGAATGATGTTACTCGAGCAACTTGGCTCTTGAAATTCAGACTGTATATCGCACCTCAGTTGTACTTGAGTTTTGGTAGCTTATAGCGCTATATGTCCCCTCAGGGACGGTATTGTGCACTTAGCATACTTGTGACCGAAATTCGGTATTTTATATTAATGAGCAATTTAGCTTAATGTACACCTCTTTAGGTGAGTGTTATGTGTGGATCGGGTGGCACGCCGCCATGAGTGTGTTATTTGGATCGGGTTGCGCGCCGCAACAGTGTGAAATCGAGTATAGTTTTCTATACGCTATCTTTGTATGCCTTGCTACCTGTTTTCCAAGGAAAGTCTGTATTAGTGCGTAGGATTTGGTAATTCCTTCCAGAGCTCGTTTTCTTTTGTATTGCGTTCGAATTGGTAGCCTATTGGCACATTGGGGCATCATATACGACTTATAATTATGTCTGGAGTGGCTTATTGCCCGAACTGTTCGTACTGGGTAAGACGAGATCATTGAATCTGAGATCAGTGCAATCTGAGTATGTGAAGTAAAAAATTAAAGAGCTAAGACCATTGTTCGGTTCAGAATGAGGTGATAATCCTTGCCAAGAGTATAGAACTAACGAATTGTTGTTTCGGTAATAGTTATGAATGTGTACAGGTCTCATCCGTCGTGTCTGTATTGTAAGAATTTGAGCAAGACCTGTGTATGTCATGCAGAGCATGGGATGTGTGGTGATTCCTCCTAAGTGATTAGATAAATGATCTTCGGATGATTGGGGAAAAAAGATACTGCTAAGTGGAAGTGATTTGATGAGAGTATATGTCTCAGAAAAAGATAATGTGATTAAACTGATTATATTTCGGCAGTAGTGCGGCATGTTCTTGTTGGGTCCACTGGTGGTATTCGAGTTTGCTCGGTAGCACAGGTAAATATCGAGTATCTGTCGTGGAATGAAGGAATATCAAATGTGTGCATGTATTCACACGGTGGAAGCTGGGATCAGGTATGATGATTTGTGTGTTATATGGAGTTCCGATGTACAGGCTATGTTGTGGTGTTGGAATTCAGACTGGTTCTCTTAGTGTTGGAAGATTCTGAACTATTGCATTATGGGCTATGTCGGAAAATGCCACAGGCTGCGTGGCAAGGTGCATTAGACTATGTTCTAGTAGAATGGTTTATATTTCAAGGACCAGCGGATAGCTGGAAAGGATTGATGTTCTTGATTGGGCCTTCGTGGCGGATGCCAGTGCAGAGGCTTCTACCATTGATTCAGTTCCAGTATTGAGGGACTGTTCGGATGCATTTCTTGTGGCCGGACATATCGCCGGGTGAGATTGTGGATTTCGGTACTTAATTGGTGCCGGACACCGTATCGTACGGCTCTGGCAGGGGTTATAGTAGTGGAAGGAGCAGCTTCGGACTTCTTAGTATTGAGTTCGTTGGCAGGCCAGCGTGGCTACGTATGTAGCTTGAGTTAGCTTGGTTAGTCCCAAGTTGTATTGTTGAGGGACAGGTTAATTCAATCGTTATTGAACTTGTTAGTGAGCTGAGGAGATCTAGGAGTTATTTCTTTTCTGTGTTGTGGGGCGTATGATTTGCTGGTTATGGGCACACGTGGTGCAGTTCTATTAGGGGATTCATAGTGGAGGTCGAGCGGGAAGAGTAATTGCGTGTCGC
>NW_017695065.1:0-3741 GCF_001879085.1 Nicotiana attenuata
TTGGTTATTGACCCGCCCATTTATTGAACTTAGCCCATCTTGACCCAACCCATTTAAAGTTGGGATAATTTTTAGCCCAAATTTATCCATGAGTAAGTTTGTCAAAATATCTTAGAAATAATTTTATTTTTTGTTTAATATTTTAAATATGACCATAACAAAAGCAAAAAAGCCTTATTTAGTAATTATACAATTTATAAGAAAATAACACATATTAGTTAAAGTTTAATAAGAGTTGGGCGGGTTGGGTTATGACCCGAATTTTAACCCATCTTGACCCAACCCATCTTAGCCCAAGTAACTTTTGGGCGGGTCATTTGACCCGCCCAATTATTGACTCAAACCATTTTGACCCGCCCAAAATTGACCCATCCCTACCATTTGACACCCCTACTCTTTCATTTAGGCAAATAAGCCATGGATCCCAGTTTCAACATCCGAAATTCTCTGCCAGGCCTGCTTCGACATATGAACACCATATCAATCACCACACGCTGTACCAGAACATGATTGCACACCCTTGCTGAATTCACACCATGCACCCCATCATTCACAAGACCATAATAACACTCTCTGATCATAATAGTTGACATTTCCCGAATCTGATGCTCACAATGCACCCCATGACATATATAAGTCCTGCTCCAACTCTCGCAATGTCGCCACGACGGAAGGGATGTGTAGAAGTTCATAACCAACTGCCGAATCTACGATTCATAGGGTCTATACTCCTGTCAAGAACCATCACCTCTTTCTGAACCAAATAATGGTCTTTGCTCCTTAATATACGTCATATATTCAGATTGTACTGATCCTAACTCCAATGATCTCGTCTCGCCCAGTACGAATTGCTCAGGCAATAAGCCACCTCGAACATGGTCAAAAGTCTCATATGATGCCACAATGTGCTAATAGGCTACCAATTCAAACGCGATACAAAAGGAAAACAAACTCTGAAAAAGGAAATCCAAATACCCCGCTCGCGAATCATACATGCGACGCGGGCACACAGCTAATATAAGTTATTCTCGGGGAAAGAGAGAACAAAACACATAGAAACATATACGGGGAACTGTACTCAACGTCTCGCTGTTGTGATGTGCAACCCGATCCAAATATCATACCCGTGGCGGCGTGCCACCCGATCCACACATAGATTTCACATAAGGAAATATACATCGAGCTAAATTGCTCATTACAACAAAATGCCGAATATCGATCACCAGCACGCTAAGTGCATAATACCATCCCTGGGGAGACATATAGTGCCATAGGCTACAAAACTCAAGCACAACTGGGGTGCGATATATGTTCTGAAACTAAATAGCCATCCTGCTCATATAACACCATCGCTACGCGGAACCTCCACACATAAGCAATTTCCCAAACTGTCTCACAACTTACACGGCGCAATGTATCATTACCTGAAATAACTGACGACGAAATAACACCCTAACTGCCCTTCCATAAGGAGCGCCTTACTGAAATGAACACATCTGGCCTGATATAAAGTCCATATTCACATTTAAACCCCTCCGCGGACCTCAAGCTGGTTCTGATCATACTGAACTAGGCTAATGACCTTTCAAAGGTCCATAAATACTCCTTGTTTCCTCATAAAACACCAGAACAACCATCATATCCGGAGTAGTCCTCCACAGTCCACAACCCAATAAATCGAGTTCCTTCCAGGCATAAATCCTCAAATTAACCATATCGCCACAATCTTCATACTTGGTTTCATTCTCCAATCCATCAAGTGACTACCTGCCACACTTATACAATCTCCCCATGGGACACGCTCCCACGATCTTCCATAACAGATAACAAGTCTGTATATCCATACCACGGCCGCACTAACGCTGAAAAGCGATCAAGAATCCATGACCAGGATGCAAAGCCTCTTTCACAGAACACCGATCTCGGGTGACGCTGGAGGCAATACCAACTTACTTTAAACATCGAAACTACTTCCCGGCCCGTCCGAGCTCGTGACTTCCTTGTCAATACTGAACTGCAACCTTGATCCTCTCTTCGAATTCCATACTACTCGCTGCACCCAACATGCCATCACACGATAGAACACGATCTTTCATCATAGATCCATAACCACAAATGGATTAACACTTCATCCTATACAACTCTTCACTTATCTCACTTTAGGAGAACCATAGCAACACACAGGTGAACTCTCATAACCGTAGAATATGCAAATCACTAAGTAGTGCTCTAAGCTACCACAGCCCTTCCGGAGTTCGCCTATGCATAGCAGGCCATAGCAGTAGAATACTTCTGAATAACATCAATTACGGCGGCCGACAAGCCTCACACGTGCTGCCACAATTCACTTGCATAACTCAATCGCGCTGAAGGAACTGATCACTGCCACCAATATGCCAATTCAACTATGGCTAATCAATCTATCTTCTTCCAATTTATCCTTGATTGCCTTAGAAATGATACTACTCCATCCAACACGTAGCATGCTCCATCCGCACTCATCCCGAGTGACGCTGAATCACGATACCATGCCGTCTCAAACCCACGAACCATTTCATACCTCCCGAAGGCTATACTACAAGTCAAAACATCATAGAACATCCTGTGCCCCTTCTCATAAGCTGCTACCAAGCTTGATTCTTAACCATACGTATAGGCTCGAAATCACTAAGCACTACGCTTTGCCCCTTTGAATCCAATAGAACCGTTGCTGAGAGCTACCCGCTCTGACTTGGCCCCGAATATAATAAATTCCATAAATCTTCTAGTACATGAATACCCCCTGGACGGAGCACCGGCAGAATCACTTTCTTGGAAATCCGCATCCATACAAGGCGTGGATCCTGAATTCTTCCCCGAGTCTGAACATGCTCCAATAAGGCCAACCATAGCGCACCATTAACAATTCCTTTGCTCAATTTACCACTTATGTTCCTTTCCTGTAGCTGAAATAACCCCTCAATATGCTAATAATCAGAAACCTCGCAAGTAGTTAACCAGGCAATCCTTAATCATAGGCGGTGGGACTCTCCCACTTAGCCTGAAGCCATTGTAACACAAATTCTGGAATTCACCGGGATCCTTTATCTCTTGTTGACATAACCTTGTGCAATCTACTGCCAAAATTCTCGGAATCTTTCTGTAAAACCCCCTTGTTATACTCTGAATCATCAACCACGTTTACAAGACCGATCTCCTTGCTGTATATCCAATAGAACCCTTTGCAGAAGCCTCGCCAACCATGCGACCACCGACCCGCTCACTGGAGATATCCCGCTTGTGAAATCTACGTGCTGACATCTTCCAATACTGCTACACGGGGTGCAATTACCATGACATTAATGGCCCCTCCTGAGTCCAAGCTCACTCGCTGTATAAGTCCATTCACCCTTCGTGGACATCAATTAGTCGTGCAGCAACATCCCATCAACTCAAGTTAGGTTGTATCCTCCTTCATGTCAAGCAGCTCCTTTCCGTTATATCAAATCTCCTGCCGCATAATAGCCCATACTTCAAAGTAATCCGTAGGTCCAAATCACCAATCACTAAAATTTCCCAAATCACTCCAAACTCTCCCACGTTGGCGAAACTCACCCCTTTAGTCGACTACTCGACCTTTGCTTCTTATACCTGGCCTTCTAGAAATTTAACCACTGCCTGACACTCCCCACATGTCCTTCCTTATCCTTTGCTGCTCAGTTGTTGCCTTAATTAGAATCTATCTTCGTGGCACTTGACCCA
>NW_017695066.1:0-3741 GCF_001879085.1 Nicotiana attenuata
TCTAAGAAGCAGGAACACAACTACAGGGTCATATATATATATAAAATGAAAATCTGGAATCCAAAAGATGAAGTCCGGTGCCGCGAACGCTGGCGGTCACCTTGCTCAGCTACATTAGTATTACCTTCAGTCCGCTAATAACCCGCTACCGGGTGAACAATACCTGCAACTGCACGCGAGGTGCAGGGAGTAAAGTGAGTACTTCCAACTCAGTGGTAATAAGAGTAAATAATAACTGAGAGGCAAGAAATCACGTAAGAGCACTCCATCATGCTATATAGGACAATACAACCCTTTTTAGAAAACAGTAAGACCGTGAAAAATCCTTTAGAAAATATCTGGCTCAGTTTAAAAACCTCTTTTGAAAATATCCTTTTCCAACTGTCAAGCATATGAATGCGTTATCAAATAGTGCAAGTCCGCACATAAGTTAGCCCCTCGGACACAACACTCTATTAACAAATAACACCAGGGTATCTGGTACGCAGTGCAAGAACAGCATGGATGCCAATGATATGAGAGTGCTGAATGTCATGCCACGTAGTACAAACAGGAAACAATGCATGAATGCAATGCAATGCACATGACCGCTGCGGCGTGCAACCCGATCTATTTGGGTACCCGCGCTCACTGTGGGAGTTCAGACTCCGGAGGGGCTCCTACAGCCCAAGCGCAATATCAATATAACACCGCTGCGGCGTGCAGCCCGAGCCATCCATATATCCAGAAATCACTATAACACTGCTGCGGCACGCAACCCGATCCATGCTCAGTCCAGAAATGCACATAAGCCCCTTGGGCAATAATAAAATAGCAGTCCTCAGTTCAAAACGTCAGTAAAATATCTTTTAAGTTTTCAAATCATGTAAAATGGCTGAATTTGCAACACATTATTAAAACCCTGGACCGAGATCAAATAACATGCAAAGTAATGCAAAAACAGTGATATCAATCCCTGAAGGATTCAAATAATCGGCACGAAGCCCAAAACATGTCAAACAGCCCAAATCATGATGATAACAAGTAGTTTCAGTCAAATACGTAGTAATTTCATCAATCGGGACGGACCAAGTCACAATCCCCAACGGTGCTCTACCCCACGCTCATATCCAGCGTGCAAGTCACCTCAATACAGCACTATGATGTGCAAATCCAGGGTTTCAAACCCTCAGGATATCATTTACAAGTATTACTCACCTCGAACCAGCAAAATCTCTAGCCCGCGACGCCCTTGCCCCTCAAACCGGCCTCCACGCGCGTCGAATCTAACAAAAATCATAGCGAATACATCACAATACGCTAAGGGAACAATACCCAATCGAAAACAATCGAAAAAACAGCAAAAATCTCGAAACTAGCAAAACCCGAGCCCCGGGCCCACTTCTCGAAAAATTACAAAACTTACATTACCCGATTCCTCGTCTCGCCACGAGTCCATACATATCAAATTTACCAAAATCCGAGCTCAAAATTCTCCCTCAAATCCCCAAATTTAAATCTCAAAATCCCAAGCCCTAGTTCATCAATTTAAGGCTTAATTCCATGAATTTCTAGGTTAATTTCACATACTAATCATGTTTTAGGTTCAGAAATCTTACCTCCATTAATTACCCGTCGAAATCCCCCTTCAATTCCGTCCAATAGCTCTCAAGCTCGCTTAAAAATGGTGGAAATAACATAGGCTTCGCGGAACAAAAATGAATATAAAATCCCTTCTGGCTCCAGGGGTTTCCGCTTCTGCGGTCCCCACACCCGCTTCCGCGATACCGCTTCTGCGCTCATTTCCCGCTTCTGCAGAATTTCACTAAAAAAAACCAAGGCCGCTTTTGCGACATATTCTCCGCTTTTGCAGAACTCCATCTATAGACCAAGATCGCTTCTGCGATCGCCCGTCCGCTTCTGCGGACTCGCTTGTGCGAAAAAGGTTCCGCTTCTGCGGAACTACCTTACCCAGCTCTTGACCGCTTTTGCGACCACCATTACGCTTCTGCGGAACCGCTTTTGCGGAACCGCTTCTGCGGTCCATTTTCGCAGAAGCGAAAATATCAGATACCAGCTATAACCTGCAATTCCTCAACTCCAATTTCATCCTGATAGCCATCCGGAATCACCCCGAGGCCCCCCGGGACCTCAACCAAAAACGCCAACATATCCCATAACATCATTCAAACTTGTTCCAATCATCAAAGCACATCAAACAACGCTAAAACCATCAAATCACATCGGATTCAAGCCTAAGTTCTTCAAAAACTTCTGAAATGCACTTTCGATCAAAAACCCGACCAAACGATGTCCGAATGACCTGAAAATTTGCACACATATCCCCCGGATCAAATTCTCACCCATCCACCGGAATTCGCCAAAATACTAACCTCGCCAATTTAAGCCTAATTCTACACCGGGCCTCCAACATCAATTCCGATCGCACTCCCAAATCACAAATCATTTCCCGAAGCTAACCGAATCACCAGAAATCACATCCGAGCCTTATAACTCATAAATCAACGTCTGGTTGACTTTTCCAACTTAAGCCTTCCTTAAAGAGACTAACATTTCCTATCCAAACTAATTCAATTCAACTATAACTCACTCGTTGCTGATAATGAAACATGAAGAAGCAGTAAATGGGGGAAACGGGGCTGTAATACATGAGACGACGGGTCGGGTCGTCACACGTCTCCTCTATCTTACATTTCATTCTGTTATCTCATGTTTCGAGACAAACAATGTTATTTTTCCTTCAAACTGTTGTATTTAGTACTCTTAGTAGTCCGTGAATGTTGTGACACCAGTCCTGAGTAGAGACATATGTGGATTTTCCTTGTTGTTTTGGTTTACTTCGTTAAGTCTTCCGCTTTAATTTCATATTTCCGCTGTTATTCTAATATTTAACGCTTGTTGATATGATTGGTAAAAAAAGAAATTTAAAATGAAAGAGTTAGGAGTTTATGATTTGTGGCTTGCCTAGCTTCTACGAGTAGGCGCCATCACGACCCCCGAGGGTGGAAAATCCGGGTCGTGACATTACTTCTCAAAAAATATTTTAAATTTTATCTTATTGTTCACAATTCTTCAATTTTTTAAATTTATCAATAATATGTGTATTATTTACTTAATTTATTTTACTTTTCTAAATTAATATAATGTTGAAATATTCTCATATTATCTCTATTTTCACCTTTGTACATTTTTTCTACTATAATATTATAATTACTTTTTTTCATTTTAAATTTTACATATAATTGAAATACTATCATATATAAATAAAATTGTTATTTTGAGTTTTTAAAAATATAAAAAGAAATGTTATTATTACTATTTTATCATATATTTATTGATATTTTTAATAGTTGCTATTTTGTATTATTTGCCATAAGCAAATGAACTTTTGTTTATCTCAACTCAAATATTTCTATCTATAAATTCGAAATCAAATTATTTTCTTTATCAAGAAAATATTTGGCAGTTTTTTATAGATATAAACTACCATATAGGAAGAAACTATTTCTAAATTTGAATTGATAGTTTGTTTTATTTTTTCTTTCGTTTCAAAACTCTAAATTTGTAAACTCAAAGAAAGTAACTAATTATTATCAATACATAATGCATAATTTAAATTTTTAAAGATTTAAATTTAAAAAAAAGTAATTATTACTAACCTAACTAACTTTGTCCTAAATTTCCATGTGGCCTATTGTGAAGCTGTTTACATATAATCAAGATACTATCATATATAAATAA
>NW_017695067.1:0-3740 GCF_001879085.1 Nicotiana attenuata
GCCACGAAGGTGACCTTAGATGATGATGGTGTTTTGAGGTTACAGGGGCGAGTTTGTATGCCCAATGTCGATGGGATTCGAGAGTTGATCTTAGCGGAGGCCCATAGTTCTTGGTATTCTATTCACCCGGGCGCCACGAAGATGTATTAGGACTTGCGGCAGCTTTATTGGTGGCGTAGGATGAAGAAAGATATTGTTGCATATGTGGCTCGATGTTTGAACTGTCAGCAGGTTAAGTATGAGCATCAGAGGCCTGGTGGGTTGTTTTAGAGGATTGAGCTTCCCGAGTGGAAGTGGGAGAGGATTACTATGGATTTCGTTACTGGACTTCCGATGACTCGGAAGAAGTTTGATGCTATTTGGGTCATTGTTGATAGGCTGACCAAGTCAACGCATTTTATTCCTGTTGCAGCCACCTATTCATCGGAGAGGTTAGCTGAGATCTACATCCGAGAGATTGTTCGCCTTCATAGGGTGCCGGTATCTATTATTTCGGATTGGGGTACGCAGTTTACCTCGCGCTTCTGGAGGGCAGTTCAGCAGGAGTTGGGCACCCAGGTTCAGTTGAGCACAGCGTTCCATCCTCAGATGGATAGCCAGTCCGAGAGGACTATTCAGATATTGGAGGATATGCTCTGAGCCTGTGTCATTGATTTCGGAGGCTTGTGGGACCAGTTCTTACCTTTAGCAGAGTTCGCCTACAACAACAGCTACCAGTCCAGCATTCAGATGGCTCCATATGAGGCATTATATTAGGCGATGTCGGACTCCAGTCGGATGGTTTGAGCCGGGAGAGGCTCGATTATTGGGTACAGATTTAGTTCAGGAGGCCTTGGATAAGGTCAAGATCATTCAGGACAGGCTTCGTTCGGCTCAGTCGCGGCAAAAGAGTTATGCGGATCGTAAGGTTCGAGATGTAGCTTTCATGGTTGGTGAGCGGGTCTTGCTCCGAGTGTCGCCTATGAAGGGCGTGATGAGATTTGGGAAGAAGGGCAAGCTTAGCCCTAGGTTCATTGGCCCATTTGAGATTCTCAATCGTGTGGGAGAGGTGGTTTACAGACTTGCCTTGCCGCCCAGCTTGTCAGTCGTGCATCCAGTGTTTCATGTGTCCATGCTTCGGAGGTATCACGGCGATCCAGCCCACGTGTTAGATTTCAGCACTGTCCAGTTGGACAAGGATCTGTCTTACGAGGAGGAGCCGGTAGCCATTCTAGACCGGCAGTTTCGACAGTTGAGGTCGAAGAGTTTTCCATCGGTACGTGTGCAATGGAGAGGTCAGCCTCCTGAGGCATCGACCTGGGAGTCCGAGTCTGATATGCGGAGCCGTTATCCTCACCTATTCCATGACTCAGGTACTTCTTTCTTTTGTCCGTTCGAGGACGAACGGTTGTTTTAGAGGTGGAGAATGTGACGACCCAAAGGGTCATCACCGGACTTCCTCCTATCTCCGTGCTTCCGAGGCCTTGAAAACCTCGCTTTTAGTTGCCTCGATTTCCGTGCGCAGTCCGGGCGCGAAGCCGGAAAGCGTTTATGTTGAAATATGTGAACTTTGTGAAAAATTTGAAGATTTTTGATATTAATATTGCTAAAGTTGACTTTGGTCAATATTTTTGGTAAACGGACCCGGACCCGTGATTTGGCGATCCCGGAGGGTCCGTAGAAAAATATGAGACTCGGGCATATGTCAGGAGTCGAATTTCGAGGTCGAGAGCCCGAGAAATGAATTTTTCTGTGAAATTGTTTTTCTGAAATTCTTAAGGAAAATGGAAATGAAAATTGATTAAAAGACTATGGTATCAGGCTCGTATTTTGGTTCCGACACCCGGTACAAGTCTTAAATATGCGTTAAGCACTTTCTGTAAAGTTTGGTCGAAATCGGACGTCATTTGACGTGTTTCGGACCTAAATATCTAAAGTTAGAAGTTTAAGAAGTTTGAAATGAAAATGATGATTTTGAGGCTTGATTCATGGATTTTGATGTTATTTAGGCGATTTGATCGCACGGTTAAGTTCGTAGGATGTTTTTGAGTTAGTCCATGTGTTGGGTTAGGAGCCCCGAGGGCTCGGGTGTGATTCGGATGTGTTTTGGGATAGTTTTAGCCTTAGGAATGCTGCAGAAAATTGATGTTGCTGGTGTCTGCGATCGCATACATTCTTCTGCGATCGCGTAGGGTTAATTGATCAGGCCCATTTTCTGTTCTATGCGATCGCATGAACTCCTCTGCGATCGCGTACCTTAGCCCCTTCATTCTTTGCGATCGCATTAAGCTTCCGCGATCGCGTTTCATTAAACCAACCCCGGTATGCATAGCCCCTTTTCTTCTATGCGTTCGCATGACCCATTCTGCGATCGCAGTGGTCAATTTTCCCTTCCCCTATCCGATCGCAAGCCTCCTTCTGCGATGGCATAGAGTAAATACGCCCAGTTATATTTTTATGTCCTAGAACAGTAGCAGCACGGGATTTCTCATTTTTTTCCACACGAGCTCTTCTCTTAAACCCTCCATAGACGAAATTCAAGCTCTCCTTCCTCCATAACTCTTTGGGTAAGTAATCTTAACATCATTCCCTCATTATTTCTTCATCTAATTACTAATTTCCTAGCCCTAAATTATGAAATCAAAGTAGAAATTAAGGGTTTTGGGTAGAGTTAGGTTTTTGGGAATTTTGGGTGATTCAACCTCAATTTGGGGTCGAATCTTGAAATAAATTATATATTTGAACTCGTGGGGTTATGGGTGATTGGGTTTTAGTCTGAGCCTCGTGTTTGGACCATGTGGGACCGGTGTCGAATTTTGGTGTTTTTGAAAGAATGATAGGAATTCCATTTGTAGGCTATGAGATTATGTTTTTGAGCCCTTACTGATATTATTGAACAAATTATGACTAGATACCGTTGTTTCGGAGTCGGATTGTAGAGGAAAGGCGGTAATTGAGGATTGATTGCTATTCTTCGGACCGAGGTAAGTGTTTGTTCTAACTTTGGCTTGAGGGAATAGGATTAGGATGTTATTTGCTACTTTCTAAATGTGGAGTACGGTGTATAGGCATGGTGACGAGTATCTATACATCGGTGTCTAGCATGACCGTGAGTCTAAATTGCTTTCAATTTGAATGATGTGACACCGCTACCTTGTCTAATGAATAGATTTCATATAATGTGAACGGTTGAGGAAGAATTGTGATTGGTATATTTTGGAGCGTTGGCTCGAACAAGAATGTGTTAGTTGAGAAAGAAATGATTTAAAAGAGGATGTGTTGTGATTATTCCTTTGCCGGGACGTGTAGACTATTGTTATGTACTCTCCCTTGTCGGGATATTTGGGCTGTTAGCTGTACCCTTGCCGGATTAAAGTGTTATGTTGTCGAATTCCCCTAATGGGGCCTTCTTTACATAGTCAGATATTTTGAATTATAATATGGGATCGTGTGGCACGCCGACCACTTATATATTATGAAATGGGATCGTGTGGCACGCCGACCACTTATATATTATGAAATGGGATCGTGTGGCACGCCGACCACTTATTTGAATTAAGAAATGGGATCGTGTGGCGCGCCGACCACTTATATATATGAGCTATGATATTGAGATAGTTTCGTCGTTATGTCCATTGATCCGTATTCGCTGTATTTTTTACCGAGCATGCCCCCTTCCCCTTTTTAGTTGATATTCTCTGTTGTTATTTTCCGTTGCCTTGTATATATTTATCTGCACAGGTTGTTTTTGGTAGGCCCTG
>NW_017695068.1:0-3740 GCF_001879085.1 Nicotiana attenuata
CTTGATCTTATCAAATGCTGCTTGACATTCGTCCGTCCATCTGACCGCAACATCTTTCTTTAACAACTTGAAAATGGGTTCACAAGTAGTTGTAAGCTGGGCAATGAACCTGCTGATGTAATTCAACCTGCCAAGTAAACTCATCACATCTTTCTTGTTCCTTGGCGGTGGTAACCCTTGGATGGCTTTGATCTTCGACGGGTCTAATTCGATACCGCGCCGACTTACCACGAACCCCAATAACTTCCCTGATGGAACTCCAAACGCGCATTTTGCTGGATTAAGCTTGAGGTTGTACCTGCGGAGTCTCTGGAAGAATTTCCTCAAATCCTTAACATGGTCACATTGTTTCCTTGACTTTATGATCACGTCGTCCACATAGACCTCGATTTCCTGATGTATCATGTCATGGAACATGGTGGTCATTGCCCTCATATACGTTGCCCCTGCGTTCTTCAACCCGAATGGCATGACCCTGTAACAATACGTTCCCCAAGGTGTGATGAATGCTGTCTTTTCTGCATCCTCCTCATCCATCAGGATCTGGTGATAGCCCGCGTAACAATCCACGAAGGAGGCAATCTCATGTTTGGCACAATTGTCAATCAATATATGGATGTTTGGAAGTGGGAAATTGTCCTTCGGGCTTGCCTTATTGAGATCACGTTAATCAACACACACTCTGGTCTTCCCATCCTTCTTTGGTACAGGCACCGCATTAGCGAACCAGGTAGGGTATCGAGTAACTTGTATGACCTTCACCTCAAGCTGCTTGGTAACCTCTTCTTTGATTTTCACACTGATATCTGTTTTAAATTTCCTCAACTTTTGCTTCTGCTTTTATCTCTGAAATCACACCTAACCCAGATTCCCCGTCTCCCTCCATCCCAGAAACCCCTAAAATTGTTGATCCTTCCTCTCTATCTGAGTTTCCCGTTGATCAACAAAAAAGTGGAGAACATGGTCAAAGTCCTGAGGTCGCAGAGGTTTCCGCCATTGTTGCTACAGATTCTGTAGTAGACACGGAGCCTATTGAGGAAGAAAATGTCGTGACCATCTTTGTGGTATCTGCTGACGGTGTCCTACATGAGATAATATCTCAGAGGAACGAGATACAGGGTATGGGGGAAGAAGGAGCCATGGTGACTGTTGAGGGCTCTGCACTAGCAGAAACTACTAGTCCCTCTCGTGAGGAACCTGACCCCTCTCCAGAGGAAACAGGTCAGGGTTCTCACTCCCGGGCCAGTTCCGCTCCTGCATTTGATGTTGCGCCCTTGGACATTCAAGTCCCTGAGATGAGGTCTAGTGATGAGGAGGATCTAGACAACATTGCTCTTGATGCTTTCATAGTCAAGCGAAGGGTGGTGTCCACTCCTGAGTCTTCTACTAAGCTACCTACTACCAGGTTGCAAGCAAAGGTAGCCTATGACTCTGCCATTCAAAAGAGCAGAAAAAGCAGTAAAAAGAAAAGGAGGAGATTGGTGAAAGACAATGTCATAGTGTGTGATAAGGTTGTTCCAGTGGTGGAGGTTGACGAGGAAACTATTGAGAAACCTAGTTCCCTAGTGAGAAGGTCCCAGAAAAAGAAGGAATCTGCTTCCATAGAGAATGTTACAACCCCTAGTTCCAAGTTGAAGGATGTTGTGAGTGAGCTCTCCGTGTCTGATGAGGATCTGTTAGTCAAGTCTAAGAGAAAAGCAAAATCAAGTGGTGTAAAGTCTGGCAAACAAAAGTCTGAAACCGTTAAGGAACCCGGTTCTGTGAAAAAGCTAAGGAGTGAAACTAGTTCTGCTTCAGAACGACTAAGGCACCAAAAGGTTCTACTGGGTCATACTTTTGACCCAGCAATATGGCTGGTATGCGTCAAGTTCTTGCAATGGTTGAGTTTCAACGATGGGGGCATCTGTTCCAAATGGATGCACCCAAAGTGTATGAGGATGAGGTTCAAAGCTTTTATGCCAGCCTCTTCCCCATTGATACCGACCATATTTGTGCCTTGGTGAATAATGTGGATATTGTGTTCGACGTGAGTTTGCTTGGGGATATTCTTAAGGTCTCTACAGATGCTGTGTCTAGTGTGAAAGATGCGTGTCAGTATAATTTCCGGAATGCTTTGGTAAAAGATAATGCGAACCAAAAGGGGGACTAGATTCATAAGAAGGCATTACTCCCTGTTTATCAGCTGCTCTTCGAGTTGGTGAATAAAGTTCTGTTGCCTCGTGCTGAAAGGAGGTCTATGACCTCTAAGTCTGACCTGCTTTTGATGGATTAACTGGATGGTTTTAACCCTGTCAACCTGCCGGCTATAATGATCGAACACATGCAAAAAGTAGCAACCTTCAAGGATGGTAATCATGGTCTTCCATACGGGTTTCTGCTTACACAAGTATTTAAGTTTTTCAAAGCGCCGTCGGGGCAAGGCAAGGTAGGAACCAAGAAGCAGATTTTCTCACAGACAACGTTGGAAGAATGTGAGTTCATAGAGAAGAATGGGGGGTTAGGTAGTACATCAACCATCTCACAACTCATTAATGCTCAAAATAGTGCAACTGAGGAGATTCGAAGGTTGAAGGCTAGGAATGCTATCCTAGAAGGTCAGCAGGCCCAAGGGGATCCGGAGTCAAATGAGGAAGTGGCTCGTTTGACAAAAGAGAATGTTGATCTCAGGGCACAAGTGGAGAACCTGAAAGCAGAACTACTCAATGAACAAAAGTCGGCCAATGCCCGAATAGACCTAGTTCTCCAAACTCTTGCTGCAGCTTCCAAGCCCTCTACTCCTAGTGCCCCCTAAGTAACCCCTTCAGTGACCAGTTTCTGGATTGTCTCTTTTAGTTTTTATGACTTGGCAGATGTTTTCTTTCTTTTTTTTGATGTGGTTGGGATGTATCAGTACTGCTCCCGTTTTCAACAGTCCCATTCTGCCTTTGCTTTTTAAGCAAATGCATATGTTTTATATATATAAAATCTATCCTCTTTCATTATCTCATTGCTTGTATTCTCTGTTTCTCTTCTCTATCATGTTATGTGCACATATGTGGCATGAGTTAGCTAGGCTAGACTTCTTTATATTGTTTGCCTGCTTGTGTCTTTTTAATGATGCCAAAAGGGGGAAGTTTAATTGAATCAGGGATCTGATTAAGGGGGAAGCATAAAGTCAGGGGGAACTTGTAAAGTTCCTGTTACTTCACTTCATTTGGTTTTCTTTGCTCTAAATACATGTTATCAATGTCTAAGTTTGTCATCATCATTAAGGGGGAAATTGATGGGTTTTCAATATCTTTGTCTTATGTTTTGATGATCTAACAAACTTACTGTCAAGAACCAGATAGAGAACCTGACACACTTGGTACACATTACAAATGAACGGATTCTAGCCTGGACTCCAGCTAATGTGAACTGTTGCAAGTGTAGAAAATGAAGAAACAAGTCAAAGACCTGATCCCTTGTGTTTCCCTAACAGCAGTACGAAAGTTAACTGTGCACAGCTGAAAAGTGACTGCCACAGAAACAGTGCACACAGTGCAGCAGTTGTGCAGTCACTTGCCTTGACCTACCAAGTGCTTACATCATTCAAGTGGTGTCATCAAGGGTGTATTAACAAGAGTATTATAACAAAACATCACTTGAACACTTGAGAATTCACTTCAAGCATTCAAGTCTTCTGAAAACAGTGAACTCAATTCTCAAGAGCTTGAAGAACAAAGTTAAACCGCTACTACGGACCAGTTCCAAATCTAGTA
>NW_017695069.1:0-3739 GCF_001879085.1 Nicotiana attenuata
ATAAAGTGTTTGGATAGCAAAACAAAATGCCTTCGTCATTCCAATCTTCAAAACATGCCAAGTGCAATCAAATACAATTAAAACAAAGAAGATCATACATAATATCTCTTGACCGCATCAGAATTGATGGCCATTTCAACACATTTGCCTTCTATGTCTGCCAAATATAAAGCACCATTGGACAACACTCTCGTCACGATGAATGGCCCCTGCCAATTTGGGGCAAACTTGCCTTTGGCCTCAGCCTGATGTGGAAGGATACGTCTCAACACTTGCTGACCCACTTCAAACTTCCGTGGACGCGCCTTCTTATTATATGCTCTTGCCATTCTCTGTTGATACAATTGGCCATGACACACTGCTGCCATTCTTTTCTCATTGATCAAACTCAATTGCTCAGGCGGGTTCTGACCCACTCATCATCATCAATTTCGGCTTCAGCGACAATCCGAAGGGATGGGATTTCAACTTTTCAGAATTAGCTTGGCTTTTAAAACTAGGCCGAAGATTCCTCATGCATGTCATGTCATCGAAACCAGCATAGAAAGAACTGTACAAGAAAGAAAAGAAAAACAAAAATAAAACTATCAGGAGTGAAGAAGAAGGGAAATTGCATTTCATTGAAATTAAAGATAACAAGGTTTAACACATCCAAACGGACAGAACATAGAATCTGAATTGCAGCCCTGGAATAATCCAGAAAAACAGAAAGACAATTAAAGCCGACTACCAAAACCCCCTCCGAGTAGGGAGAGGAGTAACTTCCCGATTGTTAATCTTTGCATTTGGCCCGACAAATTGCACATCCACCTTGCTAGAACCCTCTCCAACTTCCACCATGTTCACATCGTCGAATAACTTCTCGAACCTTTCAATAAACTCCTTATCAAGATCAACCACAGAACTAGGAACTTGACAATGACGGGATCTGTGTGGGCACCCTCCACAATCACGACAGGCTTGTTCTCCACTCCTGGCACAACCACTTTTGCCCTTTCTTGTTTCGTTGCAACCTCACTTGAGGACCCTTTCTTGACTACCGCAGATGGTTCACTGTTTGTCTCGCCCAACCTGATCACTGATTTCTCACTTGTTGACTTTTCAACCGGCCTGACCTCACTGGACCGAATCATCATGACGGTCTGTGAAGGCTTCTTAGTCTCATGATGGGCCGGCAATGGATTCTGGTTGATATCGGGCGCCTTTTTTGCCCATGCTTGATACATCTTGGCCATCTGTTGTTTTAGTTTATACAACTCTTCTTTTATCACATTAACATCCAACTCTTCCACCTCTCTCGAAGGATCGATAACACTCGCGTCAAGTTCCTGGTTGGCCATGATCAACTTATTTTCTTTTGACCGGGTGTTGTAGGAGTGAGTTGCCAAAATGCCAATCAACTAACCACCTGCCTGAACTCAATGCGTCCACAACAACTTTGTTAGCGGTGAGGGCTTTAATAGATTGGTAACCGCACATTTTGGGGAATGAATGCACCTAAGCAGTTAACCATTTCTATTATGCATTTGTTTGGCTGCTTGCATCATCCCGGCTTTTACTTATTTCCATTTGCCACTTCTTCTCTTTTTTTTTTCCTTTTTCTTGCCTTTGCTTTCTCTCTGTTTTTGTTCTCTCCTCCCCCCCTCTTGTTTTGCCATTGTTTTCTTGCCTTTCCCTCTTTTCTTTTGCTTTTCTCTCTTATTTTCCCCCTTTTTTTCTTTTTCCTTCTTTTCCTCTTGCCTCGGTTTTTTCTTGTTCCTATTCTCTCCTTTCCTCAAAATTGTTTTTCCGCTCTTTTCTTTCCTTTTCTCTTGCTCCCTTTTTATTTTCTCTTGTTTGCCTTTTTTGTTTTTGGTTACGGTCGAATCCTATGGAGATTGCCTACGTATCATGACCCCGCATGAATCAGAACAAGCGTAGTTCTTGCAAATAAATGCAAAAATAAGGAAATAATTTTTTTATATTTTCAATTTTTCATTAATAAAACTCCGATTACAAAGATACTAGACTATTTGTTTTTCTTAAAAAGGAAAATTACAAAACAGACTCAAAATAGCGAAATACAGACTCGATAACTAGGAATACATCAAAGCTTCAAATCCTGGGGCCCGCGGGGCATCATTCGGCATCGCCGCGGGCCTGCGTGCAAGACCCCTTTGTAACTGCTCCAAATCATTCATAACCTGACGAACAAATATCATCACTGTAGCAAAGAAAGTGGTACGACCCATTATTTCGCCGGCTTGACATTTCATGACAATATAATCTGCAATGCCTCTAATTCTTTCCCTGATCTGGCCTTTTTCCTGGAGGAGTCGGCTTATCTGCTGGTTGCGAGCCTCTAACACCCGGGAGTCGTGGAAATGATGGTCTTGCAACAGCTTTATTTCTTTTTCCATCTCGGCCATTAGCCTATAGCACTGTTCCCTTTCAGCCTGAAATTCTTTGTCCTGCCGGGCTGCCTTATCTTCAAGGGTGTTCATCTTTCTTTTCAGATTAGCAATGGTTCCCTCATAATTTCTTTTCATTTGCTGCACAAATTGGGATCTTTCCTCTGTCTTCTTTGCCCATTGAACCCGGAGTTTTTCCATATTCCGCTCAGATTTCTCCAACTCATCTTGGCACTCTAAGACTTGCTTTTTTAGCCCATTTATCAATCTCTCATCGGACCGACTTCTTTCTTGATTTTTAGCAGCTATTTTCATTTGTCGGATTTGCTCTTTAAGAACCTCATTCTCTTGAGTCAATTTCTTTTTGTCACATTCGTCAGCTGCAGCTTGCACACTCTTTTCAAATTGAAGATCTCGGACCTGCTACTCCAGCGCCCCTATCCTGGCCCGGTATTCCTTTTCCTTGACTAGCCAATCCCATTGTACCTGGGCTCCGTCAGTGAATTATTGTACATGTGGCCTTTTGGCGGGTCTCTCGGGAATCTAAAACCTTTTTCCGAACCAGGTCAAGTATTTGGGGTCTACTTCGCCTTTAGCCTGATCCTGTACTATAGTCTTAGGCTCAAGGTACCTGCACTCATTCCATATTTGTCAGATTTTTCCTTCCGTAAGTGCAGCTTTTGGACCTAACTCAATGATTTGTCCGCTCAGGTCTTCATCATTGTGAACAGTTTGGAATATTCCTAGTTGCCTTAGAACTCGGTAAGGAGCGTAGGGTTGGATGCTTCGGATGCCCATCAAAAGAATATAAGGTACTTCTGCCAATGTGTACACAGCCTCAGTAGCGGGAAGCCACCCGAAAGCCCATTCAATTTTATCCGCAGTCAAAGATCTCAAACAGGATAGCCAAGCCTTGGTAAATTCGGGGAACTCAACGCCTGTTATCCGGGTTCCAAACTCCTCGATACAACTCAGCCCGGTTAAACCATAGTTCATATACCCCGTGCAATGACAAAGGTGCTCCTGTATCCATAACTGTAACAACAGATTACAACCCTGAAAGAATTTTACACCCTCTCGGCATAAGGTCAAAGCTCGATACATTTCTACCACAATCAGGGGAACCACCGTGCTGTTAGACTTCTTTATAGAAACATCCAATATTTCCACAAGGACAATATCTATGTGACCGTCTTTTCGTGGACAAATCACGACCCCCAAAAAAGCTACCATGAAAGCCAATGCCCGCGGGCCTCCCATTTATCTTTGTTCCCGGCGTGTGTCAAACCGGTGTTAGGCTCCTCGAAACCTCGCAGGTTGCCATATCGGTGGTATAAGAAATGGAGTGT
>NW_017695070.1:0-2500 GCF_001879085.1 Nicotiana attenuata
AGTCTCGTGGTTCTAGCACGGTCGCTTTTATTGAATAGAATTGGCTTGAATTAATTTTTAGATAAAACGATGCTTTATTTGATTTTATGTTTGCCTATGACAACTTTTATTGTTGATGACTTTATTAACTTTAAACTAGGACGAGTATCCCCGATCTTAGTTCGTGCGTCGCACCTAAAACTGAAGCCTGCTCGAAAGCAATTAAATAAAAAATTATTTATTTGAAAGAATTGGAACAAGGCGTGTCCTCACGACCTTGACATTTTATTTATGTCTTTATTCCGAAGCGAGTCTTCCCGACATCGGTTAAGACAAAATTATTTACCTTGGGTAAGACGACCTACTATAGGGGTTAGATTATAAAATAAAAATAAAAAATTGTTCATTTTTGTCGCAAAAGAAAGTGCATATTTGTAGCTTAGTGGTGGTAAGAAAATGTATAAAATTTAGTTAATATTGAACTTACTTATAACCTTATTCTTATTGTTGTTGTTATCAATTAAAATGACGAAACTAATATAAAGCTACAGTTGTTCCTAAAATTTGTCTAGCGCTTTTATTAATTACTAGAAATGATTAGGTAATTAAATTGATGAAAAAAAAATCTAATTTTTTACGGAAAACAAGGCAAATTAATGTAAAACCAACTCTATCTATTTTAAAGAAATGGCCAACTTCTTGCCAATGATGAAATGAGCCAGCAACTAGTTAGAACTAATGAACTCTTGATTTAGTATATATATATATATAAATATATAAAAAATTTCACAAGTTAAACTAACTCATGATTTCAACTTATTTTACTATCACAATCATTCTTAGTTTTAAAGCCTGCTAAACTAAGATCAAACTTGTATGGAGCATAAATTAAAAATAAAATAATTTTATATTTTTCTTTAACTTAATGACATCTACACTGCTCTATATAGCTCAAAAAGGGTCAAAATGAATTATGCCAAAATAAGTCTACAAGTTGTCGCAAATCATTCATTACATGAGACAAGCCCCTTACTTGTTCACATAAGGAACTTAACAGAAAGTTGTAAGATATCAGAAATCAACCACACCCACCTTCCAGAAGCATTCAAACATAACAAGGGCTAAAGTACATGGTTTTGTGGATAGAAAAACTAAACGAAACTCATATTGCGACTTATTGAAACATTCATTCTCTTGTTCTTTTAGACTATGTACCAGATCCAAACAGTTTAAACTAACAACGAGGAACATAGGTGGGTCAAAACAAAATAAACTAGACTATTTAAATACAACTATGAAACTGGTTATGAATGTGCAAGTTTTGGCATTCAAACATTTAGCAAATCCTTTGAGAAAATTGCTTGAAGCTATCTAAACATGCCCAACTTTTCATCATTTGCTATTAAGAAAAGGAACCTGCATTACAAAAGTTTAGAACGTTACCTGAACAGCACCAAGTAAAAAAATGTTTAGCAATGACTGAAGCAACAGACCAGCAACAACAAACAGCAGCAACCAGCAGCTCTTAGACCAAAGAAAATGAACCAGAGATGACCAACCAAGTAATGAAACCAGAAATGAGTCCCTCTGGAAAATCCACACAAGATCCCTCTACTTTCTTAAAGGTTTTGCACTTGAGAAATCACTCACTCTAGCTCAGAATTTTCAGCTTACTATTTAGGTGTTCAGTTGCTCTTTTTACTCTCAAAGTTGTATTCTTTTGCATAAGTGTGTAAGAAGTGTGTTTTTAGAGTCCAAGATCTTCTTTTTATAGGGGGAGGAAAGGCCTTGGGACTGATTTTTGTTTGGCTAAAAATCTGTCCAAAATGATAGATTTTTTATCAAAAATCTGTCCAAAACCAGAATTTTGGTCAATGAATAGTTTTTCTTACCAATTGTGGACAGAATTTTGGAGTATTGTACTCCAAAACAGTCCGCAACAGTAAAACAAAGGACCCTACACTCAAGTATTCTCTCTTCTTTCCCTTTCCTCTTAATTTTTCAAACCAGATTCTATGTTTAAACCAAACACATGACTCATATTACTCAAATCTTACTAAAATACGCTCACAACTGTTGAAATGATAATATACTAAGTATTTCAACACAGACTATCATCAAGCATTCAACCTATAGATTATCACTTCATTAGAACAAATGAACTCATGTCTTGAAAAGATCAATGACTCAACTAAACAAATTAACCATACTTCAGAATGAATCAAGACCATTGATGCCTTTGAATGATGATCAATTAGCACAAATAAACAAACTAACTAAACTTTATATAACCTATATCAATCAGTTAACAGAAGAACTTACAAACAGAACTAGAAGCTAATCAATCCAACTGTCAAACGATGGTCCTGAACCAACATGAAACAACCAAACTACCAACTAATAATCCCAAACCAATACACGATTTGAATCTAGCAAATATTAAACATGAATAGATAAAACAAGGTAAACTAACAGAATTGATCATGCTTCCCAGGATACGCTAATCAAAATGGATAACACG
>NW_017695071.1:0-3738 GCF_001879085.1 Nicotiana attenuata
GATAAACATTCCACTGATTGAAGCTCTAAAGGAGATGCCAGGATATGCTAAAATGATGAAGGACTTGATGTCTCGGAAGTTTGACTTTCAAGACTTATCGACTGTGACCCTTACTCAGACATGTAGTGCAGTGGTATCTAGACCTGTTGCTGAAAAACTATCTGATCCAGGTAGTTTTACAATTCCATGCACTATTGGGAACTATGCATTTGCTAAGGCACTTTGTGATTTAGGGGCCAGCATTAATCTCATGCCCCTGGTCATTTATAAGAGGTTAGGCATTGGCAGAGCTCGACCTACTTCTATGTTATTGCAGCTGGCTGACAGGACTGTTAAGCGTCCATTTGGGATTCTTGATGATGTGCTTATTCAGGTGGGGAAATTCGTGTTCCCTGCAGATTTTGTAATCTTGGATTGCAAAGTGGATGAAGAAATTCCCATAATTCTAGGACGACCCTTCTTGGCCACGGGAAGAGCGTTGATTGATTGCGAGACAGGGGAGCTTAAGATGAGGCTCAATGATGAGGAAATTATATTCAATGTGCAGAAATTGATGAGGCGACCAAGTGAGTTTGCAAATTGTTCCCTTATTGATGCAGTAGATGTAATTGTAGAGGCTGACGATGAAGCGTTGACGGTCGAGGATCCCCTTGCTGCATGTTTGACAAACTTGGATGTAGTGAATGGTGAGGATTTGGCGGAATGGGTGTTGGCACTAGAAGGTAAAGGGTTCTGGGAGAGAAATCTGGAGTTTGAGCCCTTACACTTAGAAAAGAGAGAGACCCCTCCAGCTAAACCATCCATCGAGGAACCCCCTAAGCTGGAATTGAAGCCTCTGCCAACCCACCTCAGGTATAAATTTCTAGGGCCTGACTCCACATTGCCTGTTATTATCTCATCTGGTTTGTTAGATGTGCAGGTTCAACAGCTTTTACAGGTACTTAGGGAGTGCAAAACTGCCATTGGATGGACCATGGCCCTATTGCATGCACAAGATTCTACTAGAAGAGGGGCACAAACCTTCCAGGGAACATCAGAGACGGCTAAACCCGAATATGAAGGAAGTGGTGAAGAAGGAAGTGATAAAATGGTTGGATGCGGGAATCATTTTCCCAATCTCTGACAGTAGCTGGGTTAGCCCAGTTCAATGTGTGCCTAAAAAGGGTGGCATGACGGTGGTAAAGAATGACAACAATGAACTTATTTCAACAAGAACCGTCACAGGCTGGAGAATCTGCATGGATTATAGAAAGTTGAATCTAGCCACCAGGAAAGACCACTTCCCACTTCCCTTCATTGATCAAATGCTGGATAGATTGGCAGGGAGGTCACACTTTTGCTTCTTGGATGGGTACTCAGGGTACAATCAGATCTCCATTGCCCCTGAAGATAGAGAAAAGACCTCATTCACATGCCCGTACGGAATTTATGCCTTCAGGAGGATGCCCTTTGGTCTATGCAATGCACCCGCCACATTCCAACGGTACATGATGGCCATATTTACTGACATGGTAGAAGATATAATGGAGGTGTTCATGGATGACTTCTCAGTGGTGGGGAACTCATTTGAGGACTGCCTAGTGAATTTGACGCGTGTGCTGAAACGGTGCATTGAGACTAACTTGGTTCTGAATTGGGAAAAGTGTCATTTCATGGTACAAGAAGGCATAGTCTTGGGGCACTGAGTGTCAAGCAAAGGAATAGAGGTTGATAGAGCAAAGGTTGATGTCATAGCTAAGCTGCCGCCGCCAACTTCAGTCAAAGCCATAAGGAGCTTCCTTGGACATGCCGGATTCTACCGGAGGTTCATTAAGGACTTCTCCAAAATTGCCAACCCTCTCTGTAAGTTGTTAGAGAAAGATCACCCCTTTGTATTTTCTGATGAATGCAGGGTAGCTTTTGAGGTGTTGAAGCAAAGGTTGGTCACAGCACCCATAATCGTTGCCCCTGACTGGGAGCAACCGTTCGAATTGATGTGTGATGCCAGTGACTATGCGGTGGGGGCAGTGCTGGGCCAGCGGAAGGACAAACTGATGCACCCAATCTACTATGCTAGTAGGACGCTGAGTGGAGCCCAGTTGAACTACACAGTGACAGAGAAGGAGATGCTAGCTGTGGTATTTGCTTTTGACAAGTTTCGGTCCTATCTAATAGGATCCAAGGTAATCGTATACTCTGACCATGCAGCTCTTAGATACTTAATAGAAAAGAAGGACTCTAAGCCACGCCTGATTCGTTGGGTGTTGCTACTGCAAGAGTTCGATCTTGAAATTCGTGACCGCAAGGGCACTGAAAATCAAGTCGCTGATCACCTATCACGACTTGAAGGAGCTGAAAATGTAGTAGAAGTGGAGGAAATTCTGGAAACTTTTCCAGACGAGCAGCTGCTCGTTACCACTCATCGGGAAGCGCCTTGGTATGCAGACTATGCTAATTACCTGGCCAGTGGTATTGTTCCTCACGACCTGTCATCGGTTCAGAGGAAGAGATTCTTTCGCGAAAGCCAATGGTATTACTGGGATGAGCCCTACTTGTTTAGAATATGCCTTGATAACATGATCCGGAGATGCGTCCCCGAGATCGAACAATCTTCTGTCTTGCAGGCTTGTCACGCTTCGGCGTATGGCGGTCACTTTGGAGGCATCAGGACGGCAGCTAAGGTGCTAGAGGCCGGATTTTTCTGGCCAACGGTATTTAAGGATGCTCACCTATGGGTCAAGAGCTGCAATGAATGTCAACGCACCGGGAACATTTCCCGGCGTCACGAGATGCCCATGAACCCAGTTCAAGAAGTGGAAGTGTTTGATGTTTGGGGGATAGATTTCATGGGTCCCTTTGTCAGCTCCTATGGCAATAAATACATTCTTGTTGTTGTAGACTACGTGTCCAAGTGGGTGGAAGCTGCAGCATTACCCACCAATGATGCTAAGGTGGTAGTCGGGTTTCTCAAGAAGAACATATTCACCCGCTTTGGGACACCGCGCGCAATTATCAGCGACGGAGGCACTCACTTCTGCAACCGGGCCTTCGAGAAGTTGTTGGCTAAATATGATGTGCGCCACAAGGTGGCTACTCCGTACCACCCACAGACCAGTGGACAGGTTGAGGTGTCCAACAGAGAGATCAAGAGCGTATTGACAAAAACTGTAAATGCTACAAGAACTGACTGGTCAAGGAAGCTAGATGATGCACTATGGGCTTACAGGACAGCTTTCAAGACACCAATTGGTATGTCACCATATAAGTTGGTGTTTGGGAAGGCCTGTCACCTACCTGTAGAACTGGAACATAAAGCGTGGTGGGCACTGAAACAGCTGAATTTAGACTTGGAAGCTGCGGGCACGTCGAGAGTCACTGAATTACATGAGCTAGAGGAGTTCCGGTATCTTGCTTTTGAGAGCACAAGGCTATATAAAGAGAGAATGAAGAGGCTTCACGATCAGAACATCATTGAACGAAATTTCAAACCTGGAGACAGGGTACTGCTTTATAACTCAAGACTGCGGTTATTCCCAGGTAAGCTAAAGTCAAGGTGGTCTGGACCATTTCGTGTGGTTGAAGTGTTTCCTTCCGGAGCTGTGGAAGTTTCTACTGAAGATGACTCTCGTACATTTAGAGTCAATGGTCAGCGGTTGAAATTGTATGTGGGCATGAACGAGCCTAAGGAGATGACCGAGCTGCATTTGAATGAACCCCAAAGGTCGAGCGAACCTTAATTTCGCTCACATGAGTCGTGCC
>NW_017695072.1:0-3738 GCF_001879085.1 Nicotiana attenuata
AAATAATGCCTCAATTTCTGAGCTACCCAAGTTAGAGCACAACAAGTGCGTTCTAATAAGGAATACCAGGCCTCGTACAGGGTAAACTTCTTACTGAGATAGTAGATGGCCTGCTCCTTTCTTCCCGTTTCATCATGTTGCCCTAGAACACAACCGAACGCTTCATCCAAAACTGCAAGATAAAGCAATAGGGGCCTTCCTAGCTTGGGCGGAACCAAGACTGGTGGCGTTGACAGGTATTCCTTGATTCTGTCGAAGGCTTTCTGACAATCATCGGTCCATCTAGTAGCAGCGTCTTTCTTTAGCAATTTAAAAATGGGGTCACAAATGACTGTGGACTGGGCTATGAACCGGCTGATATAGTTGAGTCTTCCCAAGAAACTCATCACGTCCTTCTTGTTCTTTGGCGGTGGCAATTCTTGTATGGCTTTGATCTTTGATGGGTCCAATTCTATTCCTCGACGGCTTACGATGAAACCCAGCAGTTTTCCGGCAGGAACCCCGAATGCACATTTGGCAGGATTCAATTTCAGATTGTACCTTCTCAGTCTGTTGAAGAATTTTCTCAGATCTTCCATATGATCAGCGGCTTTCTTGGATTTGACGATGACGTCGTCCACATATACTTCGATCTCCTTATGTATCATGTCGTGAAAGATAGTAGTCATGGCTCTCATGTAGGTGGCGCCAGCATTCTTCAACCCAAATGGCATCATTTTGTAGCAATACATTCCCCACGGTGTGATGAAAGCCGTTTTCTCTGCATCCTCCTCATCAATCCATATCTGATGATACCCGGCGAAACAATCAACAAAAGACTGCAACTCATGCTTGGCACAGTTGTCGATGAGAATGTGTATGTTTGGCAATGGGAAGTCGTCTTTGGGACTGGCCCGGTTGAGATCCCGGTAGTCGACACAGATTCTGACCTTCCCGTCCTTCTTTGGTACTGGCACGATGTTGGCTAACCATGTCGGATATTCCACTACCCTAAGAACCTTGACTTTGACTTGCTTAGTGACCTCTTCTTTGATTTTCAAACTCATGTCGGGTTTGAATTTCCTGAGCTTCTGCTTTACTGGCGGACAAGTCGGGTCTGTTGGCAGTTTATGAGCTATAATGGATATGCTGAGGCCAGTCATATCATCATACGACCAGGAAAATATGTCCTCATACCCTTTCAAAAATTCCGTATATTCTTCCTTTTCTGATGGTGACAGGTGAACACTGATGCGAGTTTCTTTGACGTTCTCTGTATCTCCCAAATTAATGACCTTAGTTTCTTCCAGGTTGGACTTAGGTCTGTTCTCAAAATTCTCAACCTCTCTAACGACCTCTTCAGGTATTTCATCTTCTTCTGAATCTGTCCTTTTATTGCGTTGTTTCGTTGCAAGTCACAGTCGTTGGTTCATCGTCAAGATAAGTAATAGTAATGTCCGAAGCCTTCCGGGCCCTGACGGTCTTAATTGACCAATTGCTGAGGCGGTCTCCTTTGCTTGCGGCTTGTATGGAAGGGCCTTCCTCCCCCTCCTCCTCAAAAAGAACACAACAGTCTAAATCTGATTCCTCTAGGAACAAATTCTTCATGGATGCCAATGTTTCATCTTCTTCGGACCCATATATAGTATTTGCTGGCTGGAAGGTTTGATCCAAGCTAGGTATCGGAAACTCCAATGGATAGAAGGGGCCGCGCCATGGTGGCGACCAGTTCTGGAATTCTTCCCAAGTATAGCCGTACCCTAAGCCAAAAGTAGTGCCATGCTTTTTCAGTGTGATGGGCTCAGTGATCCTCTGGAGATTCTTGCCGAGTCCCTTTCCAGGTTCGTACCCACACCAATTTAAGATGCTTTCAATCTTGTTGTCCCACCATTTGTCTTTGTCCACAGCGTTGACCCTTTCGATGTGGTGGTATGTCTCTCCGCCTATTCTCCTTCTGCCCCCGATCATTGGGATGGTCTGGCGACTATATATGGGATTACTACCGTCGCCATGAATGATCACTTCCTGGTGATTCCATTCGAATTTTACCGCCTGATGCAGGGTCGATGCTACAGCTCCGGCAGCATGGATCCAGGGGCGTCCTAACAGCAAGTTGTAGGATGTCGGGACGTCTATTACTTGGAAGTCGACGTCGAACCACGTTGGCCCCATTTGCAAGCACAAGCTAATTTCTCCAATAGTAGATCTCTGGGATCCATCGAAGGCTTTGACATTGATAGCCCCGTCTTTGATCTCGTGTAGGCCTTTTCCCAGAGTTCTGAGAGTTACAAGTGGACATATGTTGAGGCTGGACCCTCCATCAATTAGGACTCTGGTGATGAAGTAATCTTCGCATTGCACGGTGATATGCAGTGCCTTGTTGTGGCTCAAACCTTCTGGTGGCAACTCGTCTTCATGGAAGGTTATTTTATGGCTTTCCAACACTTGCCACACCATATTCGCCATCTCACCCCCGGTTATATTGCTGGGCACATAGGCTTCGCTCAGTATCTTCATTAGGGCATTCTTGTGAGCATATGAACTTTGCAGCAGGGCCAGCATAGATATCTGTGCCGGCGTTTTGTTCAGCTGTTCACCGACCGAATATTCCTTAGCCTGTATTTTCCTCCAAAGGTCTTTGGACCCAGTCTCAATGGGATATCCCGGAGCTTGCTTACTGGATTCGGCTAGGTGTTCTGGGGTGTAGACCCTCCCTGTTCTAGTCATTCCTTGTGCGGCAATCGCTTCTCCTGTCTTTGTCTTTCCTTTCCTCCTAGCTTCGGCAGTGTAATCCCAGGGTATGGAGTTTGAGTGGAACGGTGTTACGTTATTCATTACTACCAGAATCGGCACCCTTGGTGGTAACACAGCAACTTCAAAGGGTGTAGGTGTCTTCGGAACCCCAAATTCAACCTCGATCGGCCCAGACGCCTTTGCAGAAGGAGGCACTTCAAATTATAGTGGTACAGACATATTTACTTCGTCGTCCTTGGAGGGCTCATTCTGTACAATAATTGGGTTGAGGGTAACTGTCGGCTTCTTTGGTTCATCCCCTTCAGCAATCAAACCTATCGACCTTTTAGGGTTCCAATAATCCTCGACCTCAATCATATGAACGTCTCTACATTTGTGGTCAGGTAGAGGGTTGTTGCGGACATTAGGAGCAGGCTCCTTTGCTACGATGACCTTGTTGTCGATCAGGGTCTGAATCTTATCTTTCAATGAACGGCACTCATCAAGGGTGTGTCCTTTCATGCCGGAGTGATACGCACAGGTCTTGTTGGGGTTGACCCACTGGGAGGGATTTTCTGGAGCTTTGGCTGGGATGGGAGTGACGTAACCGGCGGCTTTAAGTCTTTCATATAGCTGGTCAATTGGTTCTGCGATGGCTGTGTATTGTCTGGGAGGTTTTCGGTCGAAATTTGGTCTGGGCCTTGGAAAATTTTGGCGAGTGGGTGGTGACTGGTAGTGAGAGGGTTGAGTGTTATAAGCTTGGTAAACATGTGCTGGTTGAGAGTATCTGGGTGAAGTGGGTTGATATGTGAGAGGTGGAGAGGACTGGTAAACGGGAGGTGGATAGGAAGGTGCGGGTGCTTGGTAATTTGGGATAGACTGATATGTAAGTGGAGGTGATGGGTAGGTGTGGTATTTTGGGGGTGACTTGGCTCCCTGTGCGATCATCACGGCACTTACATCTTTCTTCTTGGAAGTGCCACCAGTTTGTAAAGCTTTATTGGTGGCTTGCAATGCTTCAAGTAT
>NW_017695073.1:0-3738 GCF_001879085.1 Nicotiana attenuata
CAACACTGAACGTCCCGGCAAACCAAAATAGCAGAAATGAACTTAGGGGAAGCAGTTAAAGGTGGATCGGGGCGTAAATTCCAAAAATGACCGGCCGGGTCGTTACATCCTCCTACACTTAAACATCGTTCGTCCTCGAACGAGCATAGAGAACATACCTGAAGTAGTGTAAAGATGAGGGTACTGGCTGCGCATATCCTGCTCGGTCTCCCAAGTCGCCTCTCGGCCGGCTGACCCCGCCACTGAACCTTCACTGAAGCTATGTTCCTTGACCTCAACTTTCTGATCTGTCTGTCCAAAATAGCCACTGGCTCTTCAACATAGGATAGATCCTTGTCCAACTGGGCTCAACTGAAATCCAATACGTGCAACGGATCCCCGTGATACCTCCGGAGCATCGAAACATGAAATACCGGATGAACTCCGGCCAAGCGGGGAGGTAAGGCAAGCTCATAAGCAACCTCTCCAACTCGCCTCAAGATCTCAAAAGGACCAATAAATCTCGGACTCAACTTTCCTTTCTTCCCAAACCTCATAATGCCTTTCATAGGCGAGACCCGAAGCAGAACCCGCTCACCAACCATATATGAAACATCACGAATCTTCCTGTCCGCCTAACTCTTCTGTCTGGACTGGGCTGTACGGAGTCTATCCTGAATCGCCTTAACCTTCTCCAATGCATCCTGTACTAACTCTATGCCTAATAGCCTAGCCTCACCCGGCTCAAACCAACCCATCGGAGATCTACACCTCCTACCATATAAGGCCTCGTACGACGCCATCTGAATGCTGGACTGATAACTATCGTAGTAAGCAAACTCCGCCAGTGGCAAGAAATGATCCCCAAGACCCTCCAGTTCCATGACTCAATGTTTAACTCCTCATGCACCTTACCGTGCTACCACAACTCAATTGAGCACACCAGCTCGATCAATTCTGAAGATATTCTTTTTATTCAAGCAAATAAGCCTTAGAGCCCAATTCCAACATCCGGAATTCTATGCCTGACCTGTTTACAACATAAGGTCACCATACCAATCACTACACGCTATACTCAAACATGGCTGCATAACTTTGCTGAAGTTCACACCTTGCATCACTTTACTTACCGGACCACAACAACATTTCCTGATCGACTTAGTCAAAAATTCCACGAATCTGATGCTCTCATTGCTCCCCATGACATACACAGGTCTCACTCTAACTCTTCCAATGCCGTCACAACGGAGAGATGTGCAGAAATTCATAATCGACTGCCGAGTCAACCAATCATTGAGTCTATACTCCTGATAAGAAACATCACCTCATTCTGAACCAATTAATGATCTTTGCCTCTTAATATATTTCACGTAATTGGATTGCACCGATCCTAAATCCAACAATCTCGTCTCACCCAGTACGAATGCTCAAACAATAAGCCACCCCAACATAACCAAAAGTCTCATATGATGTCACAATGCGCCAATAGGCTACCAATTAGAATGCGATATAAAAAGGAAAAAATGAACTCTGAAAAGGAATTTCAATTACCCCGCTCGCGAATCATACATGCGACGCGGGTGCACAACTAATAGAAAACAGAACACAATAAACAGATATGGGGAACCGTACTGAACATCACACTGTTGCGGCGTGCAACCCGATCCGAGCAATCATAACCATGGCGGCGTGCCACCCGATCCAAATAACATACCCGTGGCGGCGTGCCACCCGATCCGCACATGGAGCTCGCATAAGGAGATGTACATCGAGCTAAATTGCTCATTACAACAAGATACTAAACATCAGTCGTAAACATGCTAAGTGTATAACACCATTACCTGGGGAGACATATAACGCTATAATCCACAAACTCGGCACAACTGGGGTGCGATACAAGATCTGAATCTCGAGAGCCATTCTGCTCATATAACATCATCGCCACGCGGAACTTCAACACATAAAAAAAAATATTACCAAGCCGTCTCATAACTCATACGGCGCAATACATCATTACCTGGAATAGCTGATGACAAAATAACACCCCGACTATTCCTCCATAAGGAACGCCCGCTGAAACGAACACAACTGGCCTGATATAAAGCCCTGTTCACATATAAATCAATCCACTGATCTCAAACCGATTTCTGATTGCACCAACTTGACTAATAACCTTTCAAAGGTCCATAGAACTCCCTTTTCCCCATAACACATACGAACAACCGTCGTAACCGGAGCAACCTCCTCAGTTCACAACCCAACAAACAGAGTGCCCTCCCGGTATAAATTCTCAAATTAGTAATATTATCACAATCCTCGTACTTGTTTTAAATCTTTAATCAATCAAGTGACTACATGGCACACTTATACAATCTTCCCGTGGGACATGCTCCCACAATCTTCCCAAATGAATAACGGGTTCGCACATCTAAACCATCGGCCGCACTAACGCTAAAAAACGATCAAGAATCCTAAACCAGGATGCAAAGCCTCTTTCACAACACATCGATCTCAGGTGACGCTGAAGACAATACCAACTTACTTTAAACATCCCACCCTTTGTTCTTGCTCATCCGAGCTCATGACATCTCTGTCCACACCGAGCTGTTACTTGATCTTTACTTCGAATCCCATACCACTCATTGCACCTAACATGCCACATATTTCATCATAGCTTCGGAACCGCAAATAGGCTAACACTTCATCACTTAAAAGCTTTTCACTTAACTCACTTCAGGAGAACTATAGCAACCCTTAGGTGAATTCTCATAACCGTAGAATATGCAAACCTCCAAGTAGTGGCCTGAATGCACTGTGCATCAAGTGCATGAAAGCTGTGGGGGCATTGGTCAGCCCAAAAGACATAAAAGAGGAATTCGTAATGACCGTATCGAGTCCTAAAGGCGGCATGCCCGGAGGATCAGTTGGAAATACGTCGGGACAATCCCGTACCACTGGAACAGAATCAATAGAAGGGGTATCAACACTAACATCTCTCACATAAGCCAAATACACGGCACACTCCTCCTCAACCATGCGCTGAGCTTTAAGAAAAGAGATAACTCTACTGGGAGTGTGATCTAAAGTACCACTCCACTCGACACACGGAATACCCGGCATAGCCAGCGTCACGGTCTTGGCGTGACAATCAAGAATAGCAAAAAAAATGGGGCGACAACCAGTCCATGCCCAGAATAATGTCGAAATCCACCATACCGAATAACAATAAATCCGCTCTGGTCTCAAACCCACGAATAGTAACCAAATATGACCGATAAACGCGGTCTACAACAAGAGAATCTCCCACAGGAGTAGAAACATGAACAGAGAAACTCAAGGAAATTCCGAGGCACACCCAAATGCGGAGCAAAGTAAGAAGACACATAAGAGTAAGTAGAGCCTGAATCGAATAGAACCGATACACTTCTATAACAAACCATGACAATACCTGTGATAACAGAATCAAAGGCAACAACCTCGGTATGGGCAGGTGGGGTAGCAACTGGGGCTGTAACCATAGCCTGAGAACTCTGCGGGGTATGCTGTGGCTGAGAAGTCTGTGGAGGTGCACTCCTCCCAAGTCTAGGGCAATACCTCACCACATGGCGTATGTCACCACACTCAAAACAACCTCGCGGCCAACGTGGGGGTGGAAACTGTGCAGTACGGGTACTCCGAGACCCCTGGACACCTGAAACTCTAGGTGAAATCTGCGATGCAAACTGAGCTGGCTGACCCACAAAACCTCTACCGTGACGC
>NW_017695074.1:0-3737 GCF_001879085.1 Nicotiana attenuata
CTCCTTCCTGCAATTATATTACCGACAATGCAGCTAACTTGAACAGTCGCCTGATGGAGGAGGTATGTGAACAATTCAAGATAACGCATAGAAACTCAACTCCCTATCGGCCAAAAGCCAATGGTGCTGTCGAGGCAGCAAATAAGAACATCAAGAAGATTTTGAGAAAGATGATTCAAAGCTCCCGGCAATGGCATGAAAAGTTACCCTTCGCATTACTTGGATATCGCACCACAGTACGTACATCAATTGGAGCAACACCATACTTGTTAGTTTACGGTACTGAAGCAGTCATACCTGCAGAAGTGGAAATTCCTTCACTCCGGATAATCGTTGAGGCGGAGATTGAGGACAGTGAATGGGTTAAAACCCGACTAGAGCAATTGTCATTAATTGATGAAAAACGGATGGCCGCGGTTTGTCACGGACAGCTGTACCAACAAAGAATGGCCCGTGCCTATAATAAGAAAGTGCGTCCCAGGAATTTTGAAGTGGGACAGCTGGTACTTAGACGCATTCTCCCTCATCATCAGGAAGCAAAAGGGAAGT
Organism: Nicotiana attenuata; assembly: GCF_001879085.1. Lineage (NCBI taxonomy): Eukaryota > Viridiplantae > Streptophyta > Magnoliopsida > Solanales > Solanaceae > Nicotiana > Nicotiana attenuata. The sequence goes on from NW_017695074.1 coordinate 550, forward strand.
TTGCCCCTAATTGGAAAGGTCCATACATCATCCGGAAAATATTGCCAAGAGGAGCACTGCATCTGGGAGACATCGAAGGGAATGATCCTGAGACAGCAGTCAACGCAGATGCAGTAAAAAGGTACTACGTCTAATCCTCATTCGGCGATGGCTTTTGTGCAATTGAGATGACGAAGGCTTTCTTTCTCACTATCCAAACACTGTCAATCCTTTGTAAACCCCTTTTGAGCCGGTTACCCTTCTTTGGCTACCCTCTTTGGAACCCGGAAGTACGAAAAGAAAAAAAAAGAAAAAGAAAATATGATGAAAAGAAAAAGAAAAAGAAAACAAAAAATAGAAAACAACCAAAAAACAAGTGTTTTTCCTGAACTACGTTTGACTTGATCCTGAAAAGGTACGTAGGCAGCCTCTCCCTGAGGTCCAGTCACACCAAAACAAAAATCCCAATTTCCCCAAAAATGAAACTGGGGCAGATGATATAATGGTTCGGCCATGAATCCGCCGAAATGGTTCCAAAGTTGTACCTCCGTCCAGAATTCTTTTTACCCAAAACCTTGTCCAAGTCCTTCTGATCAATTGGCAAAGGCGTGGGAATTGAAAAGCAATATTGTTGGAAGCTGGTATAGTCCAAAATGAGAGAAATAAAATGAGAGAGTCTTATCGGTGAAAACCTTCGGGCACCATAAGGCGACGGTGAGAAGAGAAATTAAAAATGAGAGAGTCCGTTGGGTGAAAACTCGTAAAGAGCACTATCGGGCGATGGTGAGAAGAGAAATGAGAGAGGTCGATTAGCGAAAACCCGCGAAGGGCGCTGTCGGCCGAAAAGAAGACATCTCGCCACTAAAGGAGTCCTGGCAAGGTTCCCTGGTTTTGAAATACTGATTAATGGGTTCACGAGAAGCCGGAAAGTTTGTGTGGGTCGGGCATCCAGTCCAAGAAGCATGTCATGTTCATTTGAAGCCAGCATGCACACCCCAGATAAGTCCTCCTTTTTCCCCGAAAGGGATGCTTCTCTTTAAAATCACATGCTTGCCTTTGCATACTTTTTCTTTGAATCCCTTTCGGTTTAACTCTGATTCCGTAACTAGTACAAAGAAAAGGTGGCAGGACCGGTTTCACAGGTCTCCGCCTGGTCAGAGTCAAAGAAATACCCAGCCTCAGCGAGTGCGTTAGGCCAATCCCGACTGACCATGGTGGTTGATGCGTTCAAAGCAAAAATATTGGAAAAGAAAGGAAGTCAAAGGCAAAGGTCCCAAGGGGCAGAATAAAGTGAAAAGGCTAGAGCCCACACGGGCGAGTCATCATGAAGTCCTAAGGCTGAACCCGGTCGGTTTGAAAAGAGATTCACCCTCAAGGCAAACAAGCAGCAAAGTTCTCATCGGAAATGGGGCCGGGATCAAGCAATTGAGATGATCAAGGCCACAAAACCAACCACCATTTCAAACTAACAAATTGTTATATGTTGAAAACAGGTTTGATTCAAAGCAACCGTGCAAGAAGCAGGTGCAGTCCAAAAAGAAATGAAATGCGCAAGCGCTGAAACAACTCTGCAACAGGAAAGTGACCAAAAAGGAAGTTTCACCCTCCCCAAGTTCTTTCATGTATTTTGCTAAATAAAAGGAGAAACATGAAAAAGGAAAAGCAAAAGATAGAAGAAAGAAGAAAAGAAGTTAAAATAAAAATCCCAAAAAAAAAGAAAAGAAAAACGAATCATGATAGCATAGGATCCCATTCCTTAAATATCCCGGCACAAAAACTGTGGAGCTTTTTCTTTCAAAATCCCGGAACAAAAACCGAGGATCTCCCGGCACAAAAACCGTGGAGCTTTTTCTTTCCAAAATCCCGGAACAAAAACCGAGGATCTCCCGGCACAAAAACCGTGGAGCTTTTTCTTTCCAAAATCCCGGAACAAAAACCGAGGATCTCCCGGCACAAAAACCGTGGAGCTTTTTCTTTCCAAAATCCCGGAACAAAAACCGAGGATCTCCCGGCACAAAAACCGTGGAGCTTTTTCTTTCCAAATCCCGGAACAAAAACCGAGGATCTCCCGGCACAAAAACCGTGGAGCTTGTTCTTTCCAAAATCCCGGAACAAAAACCGAGGATCTCCCGGCACAAAAACCGTGGAGCTCTTTTCTTTCCAAATCCCGGAACAAAAACCGAGGATCTCCCGGCACAAAAACCGTGGAGCTTTTTCTTTCCAAAATCCCGGAACAAAAACCGAGGATCTCCCGGCACAAAAACCGTGGAGCTTTTTCTTTTCAAATTCCGGAACAAAAATCGAGGATCTCCCGGCACAAAAACCGTGGAGCTTTTTCTTTCCAAATCCCGGAACAAAAACCGAGGATCCCTTTACACATTTCCAATTTGATTGATTAGATATGTGTTACAACTAAACTCACGAAATTTTCCTAGTGAAAACTGGGGCAGAAAATTTCGTTTGTTTGTTTGTTTTGGTGTCCTAAGCAGGTCAACCTCAAGACACAAGGTGCAAGACGACCGATGGAATGAGTCTCAATCCAGAATAAAGAATAGAAGAAAAGAACAAAAAGAAATGAATTCAAAGTGTTGAAGCAAACAAAGGTGCGGATTGCTCAAAATCTGATTGAAGCCACAGGCTCCGCCGATCCCACTTTGACCCAATGCTGCAAAAGAAACAACACCAACAACTTGCGAGCATCAAGATTCAGATCGGAGTCCACAGCAAAATCCGCTAAGACTCAAGATCAAGCTTCAAGAGAATTATAGATAGGAATCTTGTAACTCATAGTTGATAGGCGTAGCTAGCTTAGCTTTGATTTTCTTTTTGGTGTAATAAGGAGGTCAGCAAGCAGTAGCAGCAGCAACAGCAGTGAAATCACAGCTCCTGGTAGTCCCAGCTACCGAAATTTTCCAGAACTACACTGACCTGATTCCTTTATAGCCAAGGATATGTAGGCAACCTTTGAAGCAGGGTTCGGTCAGACGGTTTTAAGAATGCTTCTCAAGGAGTGTCGAGCAGGCAAAAATCTCATAGTTGCTCATTTATCTTTGCCCGAAAACCCTTCGTGTCTCCGAGCAAAGAGGGGCAGCTGTGAGCACGTGATTTTTGCCTCACTTTAACTACTCCTATAAATTCATAAAAATTAGGATTTTTCTTTGATTTTTAGAATTTAATTGCATTTTTGTGTGCATTTTTAGTTGGCATAA
>NW_017695075.1:0-3737 GCF_001879085.1 Nicotiana attenuata
CAAATAGTAGAGTACCTGATCCTCTATGAGGTTAAGCAGAGAATGCTAATAAAAACTGTAAGTAAAGGAGTCAAGGGATTTTTACGTGGAAAAATCCCACACAAGGGGATAAAAAAACCACGACCTACACTTGTAGGCTTTTAACTTTACTAACTTGCAATCTCACTATTACAAGCCACTTTGCAATAACCCTATTAAAAGACTTCAACTAACTTGTGATGTTCTCGCCACAAGCCACTTTATAACTCTCTTAGTTACAAAGGCTTTAAACTTATGACTAATCCTAGTCACAACATAAACTCGAAAGTTTACGGATTTTTGGTTTTGCTACGACAAAGCTTGTAAGAAAGAAAATTAGGAAATATAATGAAGAACAAATAACAAGATTACAACTCAACTATGGATATACATAAACTCTTTACGAAACTGATCCTTAGTGGAGTTGTCTTCTTGTTCTTGATACACCAGTGACTTCAATGCTGGATGGACACTGTTATGCTTGAGAGAATATCACTGAATGCTCAAGCGAAATGTTGTGCCTTGCACCAGGTTGTTATATCACAAAAGACATCACAATGGATAGTGATGTCAATTCTTGGTACATGTTTCTTCCCAATGACAAGTGACTGATGCACTGTCTGCTGCACAGTCACTTCTGTGCAATTGCATTCCAGCTGTGTAGTTGACTTGTACTTCTGTCAAAGAACACTAAGGGATCAGGTCCCTGTTGTGTTCCTCTATATAATGGTTGTGGACAGTCACTACTTGTAACCCTAAGGGACCAGATCACCAGGTCCCTGTTGTGTTCCTCCTTGTGGTTGTTCATTCATTTGCTGGAGATCAGACTGGATATTATTCATTCGAAATGTATACCACGTGGGTCAGGTTCTCTATCTGGTTCTTTACAATAAGTTTGTTAGATCATCAAAACATAAGATGCATAAGACAAAGACATTGAAAACCCATCAGTAACTATAACGGGCCCACATAGCCACAATTCATAATGTACAATTGTAAGTGGGCAAATGTTATATCGATGAACCATCGTTCATAAAACATGAATACATATGGGCCGTCATGGCCTCTGACATACTGTACATAATAACCCTATGTCTACAAAGCCTCTAAGATTATTTGACATAAAATGGGACAGGGTACCGGCCTACCCATAAGTCTGTAGAAAAACTCTGACACGATGACTTATAGACTCGGCTGCACTCCGAATGAGGTGGAGTCTTACCGATCATTAGCTGAATGCTAACCTCTTCTACTATGAGGGCACGTCAAACTGATTGTCTATACCTGTAGGCATGAATGCAGCGTCCCCAACAAAAGAACGTCAGTACGAATAATGTACCAAGTATGTAAGGCGACATTGAAACATAACAGTATATCAACATTAATTAATGACATGGAAGAAACATGGAGTAAATGACTCAACCTGTAAGTTCGGATAGCTCTGTAAATCATGAAATATATATAGTATCATGCATATGCGTATAAATGTCATGTAATGCATAGTTCTGTACGTACATAACATCATAAAGCTTCTGAGGGAATCCCATCATATCGTTTCAGCCACTGTGGGCAAAATCACCATCGTATACCAGCTGACCAGGTGGTGATGCGTATATACCGCGTAACATTTTTTCCATATTCCATATACATATATATACATATATACGCGTACATAACGCCGTCTGAGTCATGGGTAAATGCACATGTATAAATGAATGCAATGCATGAGAAGTACGTCAATAAAATCTCTCGGAACGTCATAAGACCATTGTACCTCTGATTAATATCATGAACAAACTTTATCAACTTACGTATTTCTGAGACGTAACCAAAACAAAAACCCCATGGATCAGCAAAGGCTTGTTCTGGACCATCCATTATACTTATTTCCATTTTATTTAGTTAGTAGAACCTTCTAACTATATATTACTCTTATACAAATTCTCTTGTTTCTCTTGTTTTCATCCAGGATTCATGAACAAACGATAGAATAATAAGACATATGGGAGTTCAAGAACATATGCATTTCTAATACTTCTATGAAAAGAGTCATTAATGGAAGTAGTGAATTTATTCGTTTTGTTTGTATCGTATGGATCATGCCAAAATAAAAAAGTGATTAGCCTTAACATACCTTTGTCGTTTACCTAACGACACGACGACGATTCAGCCCGTTAGTACTTCAATCTGAAACTTGCGATTTTGAGAACATCAGCAGGTAATTATCTTTCAAAATCTTGACAACATAGGTTCCTTCGCCCCAATTTACCACTACGTTCTTTTATATACACTATTAAAATTCCAATACCAATAGCCTAAAGATCATTCATAAATGTAAGAATTCAAGTTCATCAAATGCTTATAACTTAAGCAAGGAGTAAATTCGTCAATCACAAATCAACTAGAAACCCAAATTTCACCTATTAAATCAATGCCTTTCTCTACCAGAAACAATCAAACAAACTTCTTTATCCACATATGCAACTAATTCTTTCCCGTAAAAAGGATGCTAGGGATCATCCATCCACCATTGTTTCACGGGATTGTGTCAGATCATTCAAGCTTTGAACAATTATTACATTTAACCATTCAAGGTGTCCAGAACTAATCATCTACTTTCCACCCTATAAGTTGTTTCCTGCTTCCCCTTTTCTCATAACCTTAACCAACACAACGCATGGATAAAAGAATATAGACTAGTCAAAATAAAGAGAAAATTAGAGACTAGTCTGCTAGACATAGTATTAGCCATAAAATTCCCATGGTATATTGATCCATTCTCTAGAGCAGTAACAAGAAATGAAAATAAGACAAGACAACATATTGTGAGTTGTCCCCTACCAAACTATTCTCTAAATGCCACCTTACTCTACAATGACTTAAGAGTCATCTTAAATTAAAAGGGGCTGCCACGTTTTGGGGGTGGGCAAGCTTATCCAAAATGATGAATTAATTAATTAATCTTTCACTAAAAATTATTAATTACCCAATTATCCACATAATTAAGAATTATTTTAAATTACTATAAAATACTACTTACTTTCAACACACTTTATACCTCTTACTATCATGGTCATATGGTACCATATAACATTAATACATACACTACTATTTAAAACATCCATGTTAAATAAACTAAAAAGCTATATGCATAGGAAGTAAGAGAAATGGGTGAAAATTTTACCAAGAATCAACTAGAGTAAAAATAATAATTATCGAATATATAGATACTCAAATTTTTTAAATAAAAGCGAAATATTAGTCTACTGGACAATAGCCTATCACGTAATAAAAACCAATCAAAAACTAATGATGAGATTGAACATAAAACTCCTTTAAGTGTTTGGAAATTGAAATAACTAATAAAAGGATGATAAATATGATTTTAATAAAAGAAAATTCTGCCTTTTGTTTAAAGCTAAAAATAGACCCATAAAAAGATATGAACTATATTAAAGAAGCCAATGTACTACTCAAATGCCAATTATGGCATTTTCATGTAAAAGAAAATAGACAACGGGTCTTCTTTATCATCTCCTACAGGAAAGACTAGTATTTATAGTAACCAAATAATTAAAGCATATCTTGAGCACATAAGTAGAAAAGAGGCGTATGAACAAGTAGCACATAATATTTTCTAATCTCATATAAAGAGTACAAATATTCATATGCTTAATTCTTAAAAATAGTAAAAAAAGAATAAACCTTCTTTTCTTTGT
>NW_017695076.1:0-3737 GCF_001879085.1 Nicotiana attenuata
TGAAGAAATTTCAGTGATTATTTGTCCAATTTGTATTGAAATATGGCATTTCATTGTCATGGTTTGGGTTCGATACTGCCTTGGACGCCACAACTGCATGGGCTGCCAGACCGCGTATCTGGGCTCAATCTGGCCCAAGTTGCATGAATCTTTGCTATAATGGCACCAGACCCATGGCTGGTCGCCCGATTTCGACAAATTAAAGGCTAGCATATATTTGGGCCTGCAGTCCGATCCATTTGTGTCCTTATGTATTGAACTGCCCTGGGTTAATAGACTGAAAAATCATAGAATTAAAGGGTCAAGCCTCTTTGAATGTTGTTAATGACAATTGATTGGTTAATTGATTAGGACTATTTCTTTTCTTGTTAGAGACAAATAAATAGAAAAATTCTAGTTTGCTTTAGGATTGGCCTTTTAATAATAAAAATGAGACGAGCCTCGCCGAGCCAAATACAAAATAGCAGGGCCCTCAATAAATGCTATAAAATACTTAGAATTCGGGTGAACCGTTTAGCGAATTTCACGGTTTTCCCCAAAAATAATAAAAGCGTAGTTGCTTTAGGCGCGTATTTTAATAATATTACCTTCCTTAATACGGGTGCACATTTATGTGACCCAAATCCAAATCTCAACGAAGTTGAAATGTGTTGACAATCATGGGTGCACTGGTGCGACGTGGTTCAAGACGCATTTTCACGACGTTGCAAGTCTTATTAAAAATAACAATAAAAGCGGTCTACTAATAAAAGACACATAAGTTAGAACATGTTTAAAAATCAGATAAGAGCAAATACAACAGTTGAGCGACCGTGCTAGAACCACGGAATCCGGGAGTGCCTAATACCTTCTCCCGGGTTAAGAGAATTCCTTACTCGGAGTTCTGGTTCGCGCACTGTTAACAGAGTCATAATTTCCTCGGATCGGGATTCAAACGGTGACTTGGGACACCATTAATCTCCCAAGTGGCGACTCTGAATATTAATAATAAATCCCGTTCTGACTGTCCTTTGATTGGAAAAACTCCTTTGCTCCCTCACAGGTATAAGAAAAAGGAGGTGTGACAGCTCTGGCGACTCTGCTGGGGAAATGAACCCAGAACTTTGGTTCAGGGTTCAGAATTCGAGCTTAGATATATTGTTGTATTTGACTTTATCTGATTTTCCTACATGTTTCATGCTAAATGTGCAAAATATTGTTTTTTACCGCTTTGATATTATCTGAACTGTATATAAACTGTGCCGAAACCCTTCTCTTCTCATCTCCGGGGATGTGCTTACTGGTTGAGACTCCCTATTCTGTTAGTGTCAATACCCTGAAATAAGAAAGAGGCCGGACAAGTTACTAAGCCGGATGGCCTTTTGGTTCCCGGTACGTAGCCCCCTCCTCGACTCGAGTTGTCCGCTCGGGTACACAGTCTAGAACACATACCCAGGTTTTGAACCTAGAAGAACTTGACTTCATGCCGGATCCCTAGTAGGAACGCTTATTTGCATCATGTGCATTTTGATTTAGGGGACTCAACACAGGGGTTGGGTCCGTCTAGGACAGGTGTACCCGGAATAATGGACCATCCTGATGCATCCTACTTGTGCATTTATCTGTTTGGGACTCGCATGCTGACCGGCTTTGAATATCTGTGAAAAATTGGAAAAACAAAAGAGAAAATAACAGTGTAGAGAGTTAATTTCCTATATCAGAAAAACCAATGGCCAAGTAGTGCCGAAATGCTGCCGGATTTTTGAGACAGTGGAAAAAAAAAGAAGAAACGTTTTTTTTTAGTTTGTTTTGTTTGCCAATGGAAAAGAAAAACAAAAAGGAGCTTTATTTTTCAAATTAGTTTATTTTATTTGCCACTGAATAGAAAATATAGAAAAAAAAAACATATTGCTTTCAGAGATAGTGTATTTCCCAACAAAAAAAAAAAAAGAGTCTTGTTTTCAAAATAGTTAGATTTATTTGCCCGAACTACGCTGGTTTGATTCTCACCGGATGTGAGATACGTAGGCAACCCTCATCGGGTCCAACCTCCCCTTTTTCAAAAATAGCCAAAAAATGCCAAAATTTTTAATTTCATCATAAATAAGTCGGGTGCCGCCATTCTTGTTTAAAATACGCCAAATGTCCTCAAATGAGCGCCGGAAGGCTGTTTTCGCAAGAACAGCCACCCTGGGTCATTTTTTAACGGTTAGCAGGCACAGCCTTAAAATCTTCTTTATGGAGTGCTGAAAGGCCGTATCCGCAATACCGGCTGTTTGTTTAAATTGGCAATTTGAACAGAGATTGTGCCATTTTTTTTCTTTTAGGTCAAAACAAGTGATTAAAATCACCTTAATAAATGTGCAGGATGAGCACGACTCAAAATGAATTATTTTCAATCATGCATAAGATCCCTTTGGAGTTACGTCTGTGGTGGAATGATTTAGGCGGAGAAGGGCAAGCTGCAGTCAAGAAACATTTGAAAGGGCTTACCGGTTTGCTCGATATTGTGTCTCGGGGAGATATTATTAGAGCACTGGTTACATGTTGGGACCCAGCACATAATGTGTTCCATTTTTCGGACTTTGAGCTTACCCCAACATTAGAGGAAATAGCTGGCTACATTGGAAAGGATGAGGTTCCGTTGAGGCACAAATACTTGGTTGCCCCCAGAGTTGTAGCCGTGCACAAATTTCTAGACTCTTTGAAGATAGTCAGAACCGTCCATAACACAGATCTAGCAAGTGACTTTTGTACTCTGAGCTTCATATATCATCGATATGGCCATATCGGGGGGTTCAACAACCCAGAAAGTAAGATATGTAGCAAAGGAAACCGCCAGAAGTGGGAGGAGCATCGACGTTTCGCCTTCATGGTAGCTTTCCTGGGGCTTTTAGTATTTCCAAGGAAGGATGGGAACATTGACATAAAAATAGCTGGGGTCGTCAGCACATTAATTACTCAAGCCAAAAGTACACTTGCGCCTATGATATTGGCCGACATCTTCCGTGCTCTTACAGCCTGCAAGGCCGGGGAAGCTTTCTTCGAGGGGTGCAGTCTATTGTTACAAATGTGGATGATCGAGCATCTGTGTCATCGCCCTCAGTTTTTGAGCTACGGGTCTCCAGAAAAAACATGCATAGAAGAGTTTTACACAAGGATTAAAGGGGCCGAATTACCAGAAGGAGTCACGGGTTGGACAACATATTTTCGGTCCCTCACTGCTAGCCAAATAGAGTGGACACTGGGATGGTTACCCGTTGATGAAATCGTATATATGCCGGCAGCCCGACCACATTTCCTCCTGATGGGGCTTAGAAGCATTCAGCCTTATGCACCGTATCGAGTGTTGAGGCAGCTGGGGAGATGCCAGATAGTACCCAAGGATGATGACCTCAGTTCGCAAGTGGTTGAGATTGGCCCTGATGGCCAGTTTCCTGAAGCAATGGTCCGTCAAGTCTGGAGCGAATGTCAATATTTGACGGCAAACAGTTGTGTTCGAGATCGAGCCAAAGGAGAAGTGTCGCCTGATTACCAGGCTTGGTACAGAAGGGACGTTGCATTCGGAAGACCGGCCAAACGACCGCACATCCAGGAATTTGTTGAATCATCACGAGAACAGTGGGATTGGTTAACCAAAGAAAATGAGTATAGGGCCCGCATAGGAGCATTGGAAAAACAGGTCCAGGACCTCCGATTGAGAATAGCTTGCAAGCCGCGGCTGATGAAGGTGAGAAAAAACATTGGCCAAAGAGAAT
>NW_017695077.1:0-3737 GCF_001879085.1 Nicotiana attenuata
GGAATGTGTGATTCTGAAAGTAAAATGCAAAAGTCTAGAGTCTAGGGCAAATGAGAGTGATAACAAAAATACTGAGTTGAAGAACCAGGTTCTTGAACTTGACAACAGTGTCCTAGAACTTAGGTCTGAAAATCTGAAACTGAAATTAGGAACAGGAAAGAAGATAGCTGATCACACATATCTCACTCTAGAAGAAAACTTAGGAAAAATGAAAGATGAATTATATAGGAAAGATGAATTCATCAAAGTTTTAAAAGAAGATCTAGGGAAGGTAAAACATGAACTAGACAGAACTTGCAAGTGGAACAAAGCCTCTGATGCTCTCTCTTGGTTGCAAGAGCATCACAGCAGTAACAAAAGAGGACTTGGCTATGGGACTTAAGCTCCTAAATGGGATCCAAAAAGCAAGTACCTCACTCTTCCTGAAAATAAAATCTGCACACACTGTGGTAAGACTGGCCATTACAAATATGAATGTAATGCAAAAGAAATGGCCAGTCAAAAGAACAAAGTTTTTGTTAATGAAAAGAATAAGTTGCCAGGATGGGCAAGAAGGAATTTAATTCATCCTTTTGCTTATAGAAAGGGACCCAAACTAGTTTGGGTTCCTAAGACTAACCCCTGATTTCCTTTTGCAGGTCCAAGTGAAAGGGAAGAGCCAAATATGGTATATGGATAGTGGCTGGCTCAAAACATATGACTGGGGACAAGGACCAGTTCCTTTCACTTGAGGACTTAAAAGGAGGTAATGTCTCCTTTGGTAATGGAAAGAAAGGTGAGATCATTGGGGTTGGAAAGGTAGGCAAGACTGATTCTCATTCCATAGAGAATGTCTACCTGATAGATGGCTTGAAATATAACTTAATAAGTGTGTCACAATTGTGTGACAGAGGTAACCTTGTGGCTTTTACCTCCACCAAATGCTTTGTGATTAACCTTACCACTGACAAGATTGTTTTGCAGGGAAAAAGAGTTAACAATATTTACATTGTAGATTTGTCAACTCTTTCAGAAAATGAACTCACTTGCTTAAGTGTGTTGGTTAATGATCCCCTCCTATGGCACAAAAGACTTGGTCATGCCATCTAAATCAGCTAAACAAATTAGTCTCCAAGGACTTGGTGGTAGGTTTACCTAATATCAAGTTAAAGGAAGACAGAATTTGTGAGGCATGTGCAAGGGGGAAGCAGGTAAGGTCATCCTTCAAATCCAAGAAAATGGTAAGTACGTCCAAGACGTTGGAACTGGTCCATATGGATCTATGTGGTCCAATGAGAACCATGAGCAGGGGTGGAAAGAAGTATATAATGGTGCTAGTTAATGACTATTCTAGATTCACCTGGGTTTTATTTCTAACTTCCAAAGATGAAGTATTCGACATGTTTTCTGCATTTGTTAGGAAGACTCAGAAACAATTAGGAAATCATCTTGCATCCATTAGGTCTGATCATGGAACTGAGTTTGAAAACTCTAAGTTTGCTGAGTTTTGTGATGAAAATGGCATAGATCACAACTTCTCTGCCCCCAGAACTCCACAACAAAATGGAGTGGTTGAAAGGAAAAATAGAACTCTTGAGGATATGGCTAGAACAATGTTACTATCTAGCAAATTGCCTCACAGCTTCTTGGCAGAGGCTGTAAATACTGCATGTTACATCATAAATAGATGCATGACCAGACCTCTAGTAGAGAAGACTCCCTATGAGTTACTTAAAGGGAGAAAACCAAATATATCCCATCTTAGGGCTTTTGGTTGCAAGTGCTATGTGCACAATAATGGAAAAGACTCCCTAGGAAAGTTTGATCACAGAAGTGATGAGGGAGTATTCTTGGGATATTCTTCACATAGCAAAGCTTATAAAGTTTTTATTAAAAGAACTCTGTGTGTAGAATAAAGTGTGCATGTAGTATTTGATGAAACTAACATTCTTTCTGAGAGACAGTAACATGAAGATGAAGCCATTGGACTGATCAAAGACTTGGCTGAAGCATCAGCTCAAGTCAAAGTGACACCTGCAGAAGGAATAGGTAATGGAACAGGTTCTTCCTTACAGGGCAACCTGACTGGGGGAAGAAATCAAAAGGGAATTGAAATAAACTCCTTGAAGGAACCTGTTCATGAACCTGTTCCTCATCAAATTGCTGAAACATCCAGTAGAAGCCAGTTGGTTGTAAAACCTCACAAGTATCAAAGTTCTCATCCCATCGAGAACATTATCACTGATCCAACTTCTGGACTCAAAACCAGATCACAATTAAAGAATCTGTGTGCTTTTGATGCTTTCTTATCTATCATTGAACCAAAAAATATTGTTGAGGCTTTGCAGGATGCAGATTGGGTGAATGCAATGCAGGATGAGCTAAACCAGTTTGAAAGAAGTCAAGTTTGGCACCTAGTTCCAAGACCCAAGGATAGATCACTCATTGGCACTAAATGGGTCTTTAGGAACAAACTTGATGAAGATGGAACTGTCACAAGGAACAAGGCAAGGTTGGTAGTCCAAGGTTACAACCAAGAGGAAGGAATAGACTATGATGAGACATTTGCTCCAGTTGCAAGACTAGAGGCAATCAGGCTTCTCATAGCCTTTGCAGCACATATGGAATTCACTCTTTATCAAATGGATGTCAAAAGTGCCTTCCTGAATGGCTACTTGAAGGAAGAAGTGTTTGTGAAACAACCTCCAGGGTTTGAAAGCAGAGAATGTCCTGAACATGTGTACAAGCTGGACAAGGCTCTCTATGGACTCAAACAGGCACCAAGAGCATGGTATGAAAGACTGTCAAAATTCCTACTAGAACATGGGTACAAGAGAGGTAATATAGATAGTACCTTATTCTTAAGGGAAAAAGGTAAGGACCTTCTTGTTGTACAAATTTATGTTGATGACATAATCTTTGGGGCCACCACTGACAAGCGAAGCAAAGAGTTTGCAAAACTAATGGGAAGTGAATTTGAAATGAGCATGATGGGTGAGATTAACTTCTTCTTAGGATTGCAGATCAAACAAAGTCAAAATGGAACCATGATTCATCAGCAGAAGTATACAAAAGAACTAATCAGGAAGTTTAAAATGGAGGATTCTAAAGAAATAGATACACCTATTGCAACTGCCACTAAATTAGATATTGATGAACCTGGTTCATCAGTTGATCAGAAGTTGTATAGGGGTATGATTGGTTCTCTTTTGTATCTTACTGCCAGTAGACCTGACATTGTTTTCAGTGTAGGGCCATGTGCTCGTTTTCAGGCAAATCCAAAAGAGTCTCACTTGACTGCTGTCAAGAGGATATTGAGATATTTGAAGGGCACTACTGAATTGTGTCTTTGGTACCCTAAAGGTAGTAATTTCAAATCTAGTAGGATATGCTGATGCTGACTATGCAGGTTTCCTAGTGGATAGAAAAAGCACCTCAGGTATGGCACACTTCCTTGGCTCATGTCTTGTATCATGGGCTACCAAGAAGCAAAATTCAGTAGCCCTATCTACTGCTGAAGCTGAGTATGTGGCTGCAGATTCTTGTTGTGCTCAACTACTGTGGATAAAACAACAATTAGTAGATTTTGGTATAGAAGTGGTATGCATACCAATATTTTGTGATAACACTAGTGCTATAAGTATGACAAAGAACCCTGTTCATCATAAAAGGCCAAGCACATAGATGTTAGACACCACTTCTTGAGAGTATAATTATGAGAAAGGTATTAATCTCAATAGAATTCTATGCTACTGATA
>NW_017695078.1:0-3736 GCF_001879085.1 Nicotiana attenuata
AGATGTTGAGACAACACGTGGCAGACATGTATCGGGCATGGATGACTGGGAAGGCACCACCCCCGCCGCCACCCAGCCTCCTAGACGCTGTCCTTACCCAAACTCCAGACACAGCGCCAGGCGATCCTCCACCCTCTCCATATTTACCTGCTTATCACAGCTTTCCCAGCCACCCTAGTGGCTCTATCACTCGTCGTCCAACTATCTTTTCCCAAAAGTGCCCTCCGGTCACATCCACAGTTCTCAACAATGAACACCCGCCCAAAGTTCATAACGCCCAATATTATCCCTCTGAGGTTGCTCACGATAAGGTGTTAAGAATGGGGGAGCTAGTAGAAGAGGGGCTGAAGTCTAGCAAGATCATGAGTTATTCTACTTTAAAAGTCACAACACAAGCAACTCAGAACGACACAGGAAGCTTTCTGGGTCAGAAGGAACACGATGATGTTGCCATGATTGTTTCAGAATCACGACATGGATCAAAGGGTCCGCCTCACCAATATACCCAGCCTCAACTCCAACCCCAAACCTATCCCCGAGCTCCACACAATCGACCTCAGTATTATCCTCCGAACAATGTCCGGTCATATGTCCAACCACCAGGTCACTCTCTATGGCGAGCGCCAGCACCGCATAATGCACTCTTGCCTTCGCAGCATTCTCGAGCACCCAACAACCCTAGAAAACAGGGGCAGGAAAGAGAACAAAGGCAAAGAAATAGTTTTACGCCAATTGGGGAGTCCTACACAAGTTTGTTTGAAAAGTTAAAGCATTCTAGCTTGATTGAGCCGCTCCTCGGCTATACACAGACCCATATGCAAAGGGCTTTGATCCTACTGTACGATGCATGTACCACTCTAATGTCCAAGGGCATAGCATTGAAGATTGTCGATCTTTGAAAAGGGATATAGAAAGAATGATTCAAGATGGAGGAATTGTGATCAATGACAATGATAGGGAGCACGCAAATCCTCTTGGGAACTTGTTGAATGAAGTCGATAATATTGAAATTGGTGAAGGTTCCAGCAACATTGATGTGAAATGCAGTGGTTAAGATGTCATGCATGGTAATTGGGAAGACTCTCCATTTCTTGGTCAGCCGGAGTGGAGTTTGGTGGTTTATTATGTTGTCATTTCTGTTGTCCGGGTTATTTCAGGGTTGTAATTCGGATATTGTCTTGTGACTCTAACCCTTCTATCTTTTCACTTTGCCTTGTTTGTCTAGACTTAATAGCTTGTTTAGTGCTGTCTAGGTTTGTTGTGCTTGTTTTGTTGACCAAACTCTTTCGCCTTCAGTCTAATGCAATTCTCTGTTTTCCGCCATTTCTAGTCATTTTATCTAGTTCCTTTCTCCTTTTGCAATTCTTTTCATGCTGGTTCTGGTGACATGACATGCACGCATAATTCTCAGCCTGGTTTTAAAAGTCAGTTTAGTAATGAAGCAATGAAACAATGTTGAAGATGTAAGGACATTCGAGGGAAATACGTAAGGGCATTTTGAGATCACTTCGAGCCCAAATTATGTGAAACTGGGTCAGACGGAACATAAAGAAATACTGTGGAAATGCATCATGCCACATCGGCTTGAAACCAAAGGCATGTTTGCCCCAAGTCTACAGGGGCCGTTCGTGGTACCGAGATTGTTGTCCAATGGTGCTGGGTAATTGACAAATGTAGAAGGCAAATGTGTGGATATGGTTAGTAATTCTGGTGCAATCAAAAGATGTTACGTATGTTACGTATGCTTGTTTAATTGTGTAGTTTGTACTTGGCATGTTTTGGAGATTGGAATGACGAAGGCATTTTGTTCTGCTATCCAAACACTTTATCCTTTGTTACCCCTTTGAGCTTCGGTTGTTTTCTTGCACACCCCTCTTTCGGAATCAATAATAAAACTCGTAAGCCTAAGCGTGGAAAGAAAGTGGAGAAACAAGAGAAAAACAGTGAAAAAGGAAAAAGAAAAGAAAAAGAAAAGAAAAGGAAAAGAAGAGAAAAGAAAAGAAAAGGAAAAAGAAAGGGGCAAAGAAAAAAAAGGAAAAAAAGAAGAGAAAAGAAAAGAAAAGAAAAAGAAGAGAAAAGAAAAGTGGGAGAAAAGGAAAGGAGCAACAACAAAAATAGTCACCTGAACTACGTTTGACTTGATCCCGAAAGGGTACGTAGGCAGCCTCTCTCTGAGGTTCAGTCAAACCGAAATAAAAGTCCAAAAGTCCCCAAGAAAGAAGCTGGGGCAGACGTTGTGGTTGTTGTAAGAAATCTGATTCCGAAAGTTGTAATTTTGAACCCATGTTGAATTGTTTTGAGCCTTTGATACCCTTTCTTTCTCACCCTATCCCAAAGCCCATATTACGGTCCAAAGAAAGACCTTCCGATCAGTCTTCAAGAAGTGCCAAGACGAGCACGCAAAAGTGATTCATGTCAGGGGCAACACTCCGGTACAAGCAGAAAAATAAGGAAAATGAGAGAGTCTTATTAGTGAAAACCCTCACGGGCACCATAAGGCAAAGTGAGTTGAGAGATATCACAAATGAGAGAGTCTTATTGGTGAAAACCTTCACGGGCACCTTGAGGCGACTGTAAGGTGAGAGAAAGAACGAAATGAGAGAGGCTTGATGGTGAAAACCCTTCGGGCACTACAAGTCGAATAAGGATTGTGAATCAGATTGGATAAGCGGAGCATTGAAGCCCAGTTTCATGGTGAAAAGGTACAACAAGAGCTGAACATCAGATTTTGCTTGACAAAATATCTACAGGTGCATGTCATGGTCATTAGAGTTGGTATCCACACCTGATAGGTTTCTACTTCGTAGTTTTCTTGTTAGGAATCATCTCTTTCCTTTGTCCTTCACTATGTTCCTTTTGTTTCATTTACTTCCTCCTCTTGAGTCTGTGTGGTCAAAACAAGTGAGAAATGACTTCAAAATCTGCCACCAAGCTTTCCAATTGAACAAGACGGGATCTGGTGAACACATCAAAGCGTTAAGTCAGGAATGAACAACAAACGCACTGAGCTGGTAACAGTCAACATGCTTTGGGATTCGTTTAAAATACGAAGGCTTGGTATGTATCAATTCATGGACGATGCAACAGAATGAGGGCTAGGGTGAATGGTTTAAAGGTATTTTCTGTGAAAAGATTGACAAAAAAGGTGGTAAACCAGTGACAAGCGAGGTATTCCAAGCAGAAAGCAAAGTTATTGTTGAATATGGCAGGTGAAGGAGCAATAGATCTCGAGGCCAAGGCCATTGATTCAAATCAGGAAAGAACAATATGCACGCTGAGTTGGTAACAATTAATATGCTTGGGAGTCCAGGTGAAACACAAAGGTTTGGTAAATGTCAGTACGAGCGGTGCAACAGATAAAGGGTATTGGGCCTGAACGAGAAGAGGTGTTTTCCGGGTCGAGGCTTACAAAGGAAGTGGTTAGTCAAGGAATGAGCAAGGTCGTCGAATGGAAACCAAAATGAAGGAGCAACAGACCTCAAGGCCGAAGCCAGTGGTTAAGTCAAGAAAGAACAACGTATACACAGAGTGGGGGTAATGGACGTGCTTTGAGATTCATGCGAGACACAAAGGTTAGGTAGATGCCAGTCCATGAGCAATGCAATAGATAGAGGGTGTTGGGTCTGAATGGAGAAGAGGTATTTTCAATGGTAAAGATGACAGAGGAAAGTGGTTAGTCACCAAACAAGCAAGGTCTTCAAATGGAATCAGCGATCATGGGAAGAAAAGGAGCAAT
>NW_017695079.1:0-3735 GCF_001879085.1 Nicotiana attenuata
GTTTGGAGTGATTCGAAGGCTCGACTAGATCGTATGGGGGTTATATGGTGTTGTTGGTATGTTCGGTTGAGGTCCTGAGGGCCTCTGGTTGATATCGGGTGATTTATGGAACAAGTTTGGAAATTGGAGGAATTGCTGAAGTTGAACTAAGCTGCCATAACCGCACGCGACGCACCTTAATAGTCCCAAATTAGGAGTCCTCCTATATAGGATTCCTCCGCTATGAAAGAAATTGTTGGACAACCTTCGAAGTGTGTGCTTCTGAGTAGCGTTTGCAAGTTCTGGTATTCTCCTTTTGCCAGTATTCCTTGATATCATGAAACCAAGGTTTTATGTCTGCTTCTTCCTCGACATGAGCACAGTAAGCCGACTGATCATGGATCTTTACTGGAATGGGATCAATGAAGTTTTTGTCCGGATGTTGTATCATGGATGACAGGGTAGCCAACGCATCGGCGAACTCATTCTAGATTCTGGGAATATGTCGAAATTCTGTCTTTGTGAACCTCTTCCTCAACTCCTGTACATGATGCAGATAAGGGAGTATCTTGGAGTTCTTGGTTGCCCATTCTTCTCGGACCTGGTGTATGAGCAGATCTGAATCCCCAATTACTAGCAACTCTTGAATGTTCATGTCAATAGCCATCTTGAGCCCTAAGATGCAGGCTTCGTACTCGGCCATATTGTTGGTGCATGGGAATCTGAGTTTGGCAGACACCGGATAATGCTGACCGATTTCTGATACTAGGACTGCTCCTATGCCGACTCCTTTGAAATTTGCTGCTCCATCGAAGAACATTCTCCAACCATCATAGGATTCTGCAATGTCTTCTCCTATATATGACACCTCTTCGTCAGGAAAATACGTTTTTAGGGGTTCGTATTCTCCATCCATGGGGTTTTTGGCCAGGTGATCTGCTAGTGCCTGTCCCTTGACTGCCTTCTGAGTTACATAGACAATGTCAAATTCGCTCAACAGGATTTGCCACTTGGCCAGCTTGCCGGTGGGCATGGGCTTCTGAAAGATGTATTTCAAAGGATCCATCCTTGATATGAGATATGTAGTATAGGCACAGAAGTAGTGTCTTAGCTTCTGAGCCACCCAAGTTAGAGCACAACAGGTGCGTTTTAACAGAGAATACCGGGCCTCGTACGGAGTAAACTTCTTACTTAGATAATAGATGGCCTGCTCTTTCCTTCCCGTTTCATCATGCTGCCCCAGGACCCACCCGAAGGCACCGTCTAACACTGCGATATAGAGTAATAGAGGTCTACCTGGTTCAGGCGGGACTAAGACTGGTGGTGTTGACAGGTATTCCTTGATTCTGCCGAAAGCTTTCTGGCAGTCATCAGTCCATTCGGTAGCGGCATCCTTCTTCAACATCTTGAAGATTGGCTTACAGATAACTGTAGATTGTGCTATGAACCGGCTGATGTAGTTAAGTCTCCCCAAGAAAATCATTACATCCTTTTTGTTCCTTGGCGGTGGCAATTCTTGAATGGCTTTGATCTTCGATGGATCCAGTTCTATTCCCCGGCGACTCATAATGAACCCAAGCAATTTTCCAGCTGGAACCCCGAATGCACATTTTGCGGGATTCAGTTTAGGTTGTACCTTCTCAGTCTATTGAAGAACTTCCTCAAATCTTCCATGTGATCAGTGGCTTTCTTGGACATGATGATGACATCATCTACATATAATTCGATCTCCTTGTGTATCATATCGTGAAAAATGGTAGTCATAGCCCTCATGTAGGTGGCACCAGCATTCTTTAACCCGAATGGCATCATCTTGTAGCAGTACATCCCCCACGGCGTAATGAAAGCCGTTTTCTCAGCATCTTCTTCATCCATCCAGATCTGATGATAACCCGCGAAACAATCTACAAATGATTGCAACTCATGCTTGGCGCAATTGTCAATCAGGATGTGTATGTTTGGCAAGGGGAAGTCGTCTTTTGGACTGGCCCGGTTGAGGTCCCGGTAGTCGACACAGACTCTAACCTTCCCATCCTTCTTTGGTAATGGCACAATGTTGGCTAACCATGTTGGATATTCTACTACCTTGAGAACTTTGGCTTTGACCTGCTTGGTGACTTCCTCGATTTTCAAACTCATATCTGGCTTGAATTTTCTGAGCTTCTGCTTCACCGGTGGACATGTTGGATCAAATCGGCAGTTTGTGTGCCACAATAGATGTACTTAGCCCAGTCATGTCATCATACGACCAGGCGAATATGTCCTCATATTCTCTTAGAAACTCTGTGTATTCTTCCTTTTTTAATGGTGATAAGTGAACGCTGATTCGTGTTTCTTTGACGTTTTCTGCATCTCCCAGGTTAACAATCTCAGTCTCGCCCAGGTTGGACTTAGGTCTGTTCTCAAACTTCTCAACTTCTTTAACGATCTCTTCCGGTATATCATCTTCCTCTGAATCTATGTCCGTTTGTTGCATTATCTCGTTGCATGTCACAGTCATTGGTTCATCAAGATAAGTAATAGTAATGCTGTATAAGTAAAGTAATGAGAGAAAATAATGAGAGTAAGATTTCTAAGAAAATTGAAATGCTTTGATAAATTCCATAACTGTTTTTGAACATTGGAGCTCTTTCTTGCAAAATAAAAGAGTGAAAGGAAAGTAAACTAGCAAAATAAAATAGTGCATGATGCTTGTTCAGCCTTGCTACCCCGAGGCTCACCAGGCTCTGGTGGTTCTGATAGTCCAGTTATTGAGGCATGCTCCTCTGCTTACAGCCTGTATGGAAGGGCCTTCCTCCCCCTCCTCTTCGAAAACGACACAACAATCCATATTATCGTCTTCCAAGAACAAATTCCTGACTGCTGCCAGTGCTTCCTCTTCTTCTGACTGATAGATAACTTCGGCCGGTTGGAAAGTCTGCTCCAAGCAGGGTATTGGCTGCTCCAATGGGTAGTAAGGACCGCGCCATGGTGGCGACCAGTCGTTGAACTCTTTCCAGGTATACTCATACCCCAACCCAAAGGTGGTGCCATGTTTCTTGAGCTTGATGGGCTTAGTGATTCCTTGGAGATTCTTGCCAAGTCCCTTGCCAGGTTCATATCCGCTCCAGTTTAGTATGCTTTCAATTTTGTTGTCCCACCATTTATCCTTATCAACGGAGTTGACTCGCTCGATGTGGTGGTAAGTTTCCCCGCCTATCTTTCTTCTGCCTCCTATTGCTGGGATAGTCTGGCGACTGTATATGGGATTGCTACCGTCGCCGTGAATGATCACCTCTTGGTGGTTCCACTCAAACTTCACTACCTGATGTAGTGTTGATGCTACAGCCCCAGCGGCATGAATCCACCCAACAACAAATTGTAAGATGCTGGCACGTCTATCACTTGAAAGTCAACATCGAACCAAGTAGGCCCCATTTGCAAACACAAGCTAATTTCCCCAATGGTGGACCTTTGAGAACCGTCGAAAGCTTTTGACGTTGATGGCCCCGTCTTTGATTTCATGCAGCTCTTTCCCAATGTCCTGAGTGTTACCAACGGACAAATGCTGAGACTGGACCCTCCATCGACCAGGATCCTGGTGATAAAATAATCTTCACACTGCACGGTGATGTGCAATGTCTTGTTGTGACTCAACCCCTCTGGCGGCAGCTCATCTTCATGAAAAGTGATCTTGTGACTTTCCAGTACCTGACCTACCATGTTTGCCATCTCTCCGCCGGTGATGTTACTTGGTACATATGCCTCACTCAGCAC
>NW_017695080.1:0-3735 GCF_001879085.1 Nicotiana attenuata
AGAAGGCCGTCTTAACATCCATTTGATGAATTTCAAGACCATAAACTGCAGCTAACGCTACTAACGTTCGTATGGATGTAATTCTTGTAATTGGAGAGTATGTATCAAAGTAGTCAAGACCTTCTCGTTGTCTATACCCTTTGACCACAAGTCTTGCCTTATACTTGTCAATAGTGCCATCATCTTTATTTTCCTCTTAAAGATCCATTTAGAACCCAACGGTTTATTTCCAGGAGGAAGATCAACCAATTCCCATGTATGGTTGTTTAGTATGGATTCTATTTCACTATTGACCGCCTCTTTCCATAACAATGATTCCGAAGAAGACATAGCTTCTTTAAATGTTTGAGGCTCATTTTCCAATAATAAAGTCACAAAATCTGGTCCAAATGAAGTAGACGTTCTTTGACGTTTACTACGTCTTGGATCTTCTTGGTTAAGTGTACTTTCTTTTGTTTCTTCCCGAGGTCGTTTAGATCCTTCACCAATCGACTCACATTCCTTTTTATACGGATATATATTTTCAAAGAACTCAGCATTATCTGATTCTATAACCGTATTATTATGAATGTCGGGATTTTCTGATTTATGAACCAGAAATCGATATGCTTTACTATTAGTTGCATATCCTATGAAAACACAATCAACGGTTTTCGGTCCTATTTTTACCCTTTTGGGTTTAGGAACTTGCACTTTTGCCAAACACCCCCACACTTTAAAATAATTCAAGTTGGGCTTCCTTCCTTTCCATTTTTCATATGGAATGGATTGTGTTTTGCTATGGGGTACTCGATTTAGTATTCGGCTAGCCGTAAGAATGGCTTCCCCCCACAAGTTCTGTGGCAAACCAGAACTTATCAATAATGCGTTCATCATCTCCTTTAATGAACGATTCTTTCTTTCTGCAATCCCATTGGATTGGGGCGTGTAAGGGGCCGTTGTTTGATGAATAATTCCATATTCTAAACATATTTGTTCAAAAGGAGATTCATATTCACCACCCCTATCACTTCTTATCATTTTGATTTTCTTATTAAGTTGCGTTTCAACTTCATTTTTGTATTGCTTGAATGCGTCTATTGCTTCATCTTTACTATTAAGTAAGTAAACATAGCAATATCGAGTACTATCGTCAATAAAAGTTATGAAATACTTTTTTCCACCACGAGATGGTATTGACTTCATGTCACAAATATCTGTGTGAATTAAGTCTAAAGGATTTGAATTCCTTTCAACCGACTTATAAGGATGTTTAACATACTTAGATTCCACACATACTTGACATTTTGATTTGTCACATTCAAACTTGGGTAATACTTCCAAATTAATCATTTTCCGTAAGGTTTTATAATTGACATGACCCAAACGTACATGCCATAATTCATTTGACTCAAGTAAGTAAGACGAAGCTGAAATTTTATTATTATTTTCAACAACCATTACATTCAGCTTGAAAAGGACCTCGGTGAGGTAACCTTTTCCTACAAACATCTCATTCTTACTTATTACAACCTTATCGGAAACAAAAACACATTTAAACCCATTCTTAACAAGAAGTCCAGTAGAGACTAAATTCTTCCTAATCTCGGGAACATGAAGGACGTTGTTCAAAGTCACCACTTTGCCGGAAGTCATTCTGAGAAATATTTTCCCATATCCTTCAATCTTCGCCTTTGAAGCATTTCCCATAGAAATCGTCTCATCGGGTCCAACGGGAGCATAAGAAGCAAAAGCTTCTCTAACAGCACAAACATGGCGAGTGGCTCCAGAATCAATCCACCACTCTTTAGGATTGCCCACCAAGTTGCATTCGGAAAGCATGGCACATAAATCATCAACATCATCATGCTTTTCAACCATGTTTGCTTGACCCCTTTTCTTGTCTTTCTTCGGAGCACGACACTCCGTAGATTTGTGTCCAGTTTTCCCACAGTTGTAGCAGTTTCCACTGAACCGCTTCTTGCTTGGGTTGTATTTCGGTCCAGAAGCCTTCTTTCTCTTTTTGTTCTCTTCAACAATATTTGCTCCCATTATTGTTGAATTTCCACAGCCTCTCTTTTCCGCAGCTTTGTTGTCCTCTTCGATTCTCAACCGAACAATGAGATCTTCAAGGGACATCTCCTTGCGTTTGTGTTTCAAGTAGTTTTTGAAGTCCTTCCACAAAGGAGGCAACTTCTCAATCATCGCTGCTACTTGAAATGCTTCATTGATAACAAGACCTTCAATGAAATTTCTATTAGTAAAAATACTAAGATTACTACTTTCAACATCAATATTAAATTGAGTTATACCTTCAGCAAGGAGATCGTGAATAATCACTTGCTATTCCTGCACTTGGGTAATAACAGACTTGCTATCTACCATTTTGTAGTCCAAAAACTTTGCAGCAACAAACTTTTTCAACCCGACATCTTCGGTTTTGTATTTCTTTTCAAGCGCAGTCCACAGTTCCTTTGACGTTTCCACGCCACTGTAGACGTTATACAAACCATCCTCCAGTCCGCTTAGAATATAATTCTTGCACAAAAAATCTGAATGCTTCCATGCCTCAATTACGAGAAAGCGTTCAGTTTCTGGAGTTTCATCGGACAGCACAGGAACATCTTCCTTGATGAACTTCTGGAGACTTAGAGTAGTCAGATAGAAGAACATCTTTTGCTGCCAACGCTTGAAATCAATCCCGGAAAATTTTCCGGGTTTCTCCGCCGGTGCCAATGGTGCCGGTGTCGTTCGGCTTGTTGACGCATTGGCAGTCACCATTGGAACCGCTTGGTTCTCATTCTCATTAGTCATTTCTGTAAAAGAATGACACAAACGTTAAAATCACGTAGATTTTAATAGAGTACAAAACCACAATGGTTTTACTCTTCCAGAAACAGTAAGTACAAATACAGAAATAAATTATTAAATTCCTTAAGCTTGTTATTACACTGTATTTGTAAAATAAATTCTGGAAATATAAATGAATATAAACAGTAATGAATATAAACAGAAATGACATAAACCAATTCGAGCCCACTGAATTCACAGTGTTTCCTTAAGGAATTTAATCCCCTCCTAGTACCCAAGGTTATGGATTATTTCCTCCCAGGATAGAACGAATTACACACTGGTGTAGTGGTACTTCAAACCCCAGTGTTTCAGCGAACACAAAGTTCGGTAGCAAATCACACTTACTTTTTGCTTTGTTTTGATGCTAAAAGTATGCAGAAGAATGAGAGGAAACTCAAAAAATTGTAGTTAAAATTCTGAGCAGAATAGTGTTGTATTTATAGCCAAAGTTGGGTCTCTTCAGAATGGTTGTTTATGCAAAACGCCCACAACATAAATGCCATTACATAAATGGCCATTTACTCAATAATAAAGAGGGAAAATAAAGAGGGAAAATTGAAGAGGGTAGTTACTTTTCTGTTACCAAAACAGAAAAACGGATTGGATTTAATATTAATATTTAATATTAATATTTTGTTATTAAACCAAATATTTAATAACATTTCTGTTAATATTTTACTATTAACAAATAAATTTGGTCCAAAAAGTTAATCAATCAATCATTTGACCAAATCCGAATCCGAAGCCGAAGCCGAAGCCGAAGCCGAAGCCGAAGCCGAAGCCGTAGCCGTAGCCGTAGCCGAAGCCGAAGCCGAGCCGAGCGAGCGACGACGACGACGGCGCGAGGCTTGCCTTCTTCTCAACTCTTTAAGAGCTAGAAGAAGAGCAATTGCTTATATACCC
>NW_017695081.1:0-3734 GCF_001879085.1 Nicotiana attenuata
AAAAGAAAAAAGCTCCTCGGTTTTTTTGGCCGGGAGATCCTCGATTTTTTGGCCGGGATTTGGAAAGAAAAAAGCTCCTCGGTTTTTTGGCCGGGAGATCCTCGATTTTTTGGCCGAGATTTGGAAAGAAAAAGCTCCTCGGTTTTTTGGCCGGGAGATTTAAGGAATGGGATCCTATGCTACCATGATTTGTTTTTCTTTTGGGATTTTCATTTTCATTTTCTTTTCTTCTTTTTCCTTCTTTTCTTCTTCTTTTTATATTTTTCTTTTTATTTAGCAAAACGCATGAAAGAATCTTGGGGAAACTTCCTTTTTGGTTGTTTTCCTACTGCAAAGCTGTTTCAGCGCTTGCGCATTTCATTTCT
The DNA here is from genome assembly GCF_001879085.1 of Nicotiana attenuata. Classification (NCBI taxonomy): domain Eukaryota; kingdom Viridiplantae; phylum Streptophyta; class Magnoliopsida; order Solanales; family Solanaceae; genus Nicotiana; species Nicotiana attenuata. The sequence continues at coordinate 366 of NW_017695081.1, forward strand.
TTTGGGCTGCACCTGCTTCTTGCACGGTTGCTCTGAATAAGACCTGTTTTCAACAAAGAACAATTTGTTAGTTTGAAACGGTGGTTGGTTCTGTGGCCTTGATCATCCCAATTGCTTGATCCCGGCCCCTTTTCCGTTGGGAACTTTGCTGCTTGTTGGCCTTGAGGGTGAATCTCTTTTCAAACCAACCGGGTCCAACTCTCAGGGCTTCATTATGACTCGCCCGTGTGGGCTTTGACCTTTACACTTTATTCTGCCCTTGGGACCTTTGCCTTTGACTTCCTTTCTTTTCCAATGTTTTTGCTTTGAAAGCATCAACCACCATGGTCAGTCGGGATTGGCCTGACGCACTCGTTGAGGCTGGGTATTTTGTTCGACTCTGACCAGGCGGAGCCCTGTGAAGCCGGTCCTGCCACCTTTTCTTTGTACTAGTTACGGAATCAGAGTTAAACCGAAAGGGATTCAAAGAAAAAGTATGCAAAAGGCAAGCATATGATTTTAAAGAGAAGCGTCCCTTTCGGGGGAAAAGGAGGACTTATCTGGGGTGCATGCTGGCTCCAAATGAACATGACATGCTTCTTGGACTGGACGCCCGACCCATACAAACTTTCCAGCTTCTCGTGAACCCATTGATCCGCATTTCAAAAACCAGGGAACCTTGCCCGGACTCTTTTAGTGGTGAGATGTCTTCTTTTCGGTCGACAGCGCCCTTTGCGGGTTTTCACCAATCGACCTCTCTCATTTCTCTTCTCACCATTGCCCGATAGTGCTCTTTGCGAGTTTTCACTAACCGGACTCTCTCATTTTCAGTTTCTCTACTTACCATCGTCTTATGGTGCCCGAAGGTTTTCACCGATAAGACCCTCTCATTTTATTTCTCTCAATTTGAATTGTATCAGATTCCAACAATGACATTTGCCACTTCCATGCCTTTGTCAATTGATCAGAAGGACTTGGACAAGGTTTTAGGGTAAAAAGGATTTTGGGCGGAAGTACAACTTTGGAACCATTTCGGCGGATTCATGGCTGAACCATTATATCATCTGCCCCAGTTTCATCTTTTGGGGAAATTGGGATTTTTGTTTTGATGTGACTGAACCTCAGCGAGAGGCTGCCTACGTATCCTTTCGGAATCAAGTCAAACGTAGTTCAGGCAAACATTTGTTTTCGTTGTTTTGTTTTTGTTTTGTTTTTGTTTTTTCTTTTCTTTTTCTTTTTCTTTTCATCATATCATATTTTCTTTTTCTTTTCTTTTTTTTTCTCTTTTTCCATCATATTTTCTTTTCCTTTCTTTTTTCTTTTTTCTTTTTCTTTTCTCTTTTTTTTTCGATAATACTTCCGGGTTCCAAAGAGGGTAGCCAAAGAAGGGTAACCGGCTCAAATGGGTTTACGAAGGGTTGATAGTGTTTGGATAGCGAGAAGGAAAGCCTTCGTCATCTCAATTGCACAAAAACCAACACCGCAGAGAGCCTAGACATAGTACCTTTTACTGCATCTGCATTCACAGCTGTTTCGGGATCATTTCCTTTGATATCTTCCAAATACAATGCTCCTTTCGGCAATATTTTCCGGATGATGTATGGACCCTTCCAATTATGAGCAAATTTTCCTTTTGCTTCCTGGTGATGAAGGAGAATGCGTCTTAACACGAGTTATCCCACTTCAAAATTCCTGGGAGGCACCTTCTTGTTGTAAGCGCGGGCCATTCTTTGTTGGTACAACTGCCTGAATGTGCCCTGAGTACAGCACACTCTTTTGTTGTAATGTATGGACCTTTCCAAACCGCGAACCAATTTTCCTTCAATTGTTCCAATTCTTTGTTTTATTTCCTCAAGGTCACCTTCTTTGCATTTCGACTCTTGATTCATGATTTCGAAATCTGACAGCGTTTTGGGGTCTAGGCATGAAGTCCGCAAGCATGTCATGTTATTTAAAGCTGCATTATTAGAACTAAAGAAAAGAAAATGAAGGAGAAAAATAGCAAAATCAGAAAGAAAAATGAACGAAGTTTTGATTTCATTTTTTGGAATTTTGAAGATAACAGGGTTCACATTCGGGAACTTAAAGACAAGAAACTAAAAGAAACATCCGAGTTACACCCTGGAATAACTCAGGATGCAGAAAAAGTAGCAAGACGGGTCTACCGGAACTCCCGCCTAATCGGGAATGGCGTAGCCTTCCAGTTTTGAAGCTTGGCGCTTGGTCCCACGTATAACACCTCAGCGGTGCTAGTGCCCTTTCCCGGCTGGACCATGTGGGTTTCGTAGAGCATTTTCCTCATTGCCCCACGTATTTCCTCAATTTCTTCAGCCGTGAAAACCTTATCATCTTCCTCTTTACTGTACTTAGGCTTGACAAAAGTTTCATACAAATGTACCACCTCATAATCGGCCATTTTCATTTTTTGAAAGAACACTTCTACTTCCTCAGCACTCACAGGCTTCTTAGGCGGGAAACACCTTCCGGTGGCATTATTTACCTCCTATACATTTGAATATTTCTCAACAGGGGGGTTTTCTAGCAGCTCTCCCGAGATCTCTTTACCCTTGTACGTAACCATCGTCTGATGATAATTCCATGGTACCGCAGCAGGGTTGGTCATAGGCTTCTGTGGTACGCGTCCAATAACCACTGGCTCACTCAGCCGAGGTGGTTTGATTGTCCCCCGCACCACATAGGCTTGCTTGGGTACGTACATTTGTGTTCTTTTTTCCAAATCAGCTTTCTTTTCTGGTTCTGTCTTGGTGATCTTGCTTGTCTTCTCTCCTTTATCTTGCTTTGGGGCCACCTTTTGGCTTTCTTTCCGCATTAGCGCTGGCAATTATAGCTTTTAAGGCTGGATCAAACTCCCTATCTTCATAAATCATCCCGATTACTGGCCCGTTGTTGCGAGCGGGCAGCGGATTATTGGTCACATTTGGGACATCCTCATCCTTCAACACAATTTTCCCTTGCTCTATTAAGTTCTCCACCGCTTGTTTCAGAGTCCAACAGTCATTTGTATGATGGCCCTCTGCCCCTGAATGGTATGCATACCTGACACCAGCTTTGTAGGCAGGCGATGCCGGGTTTTGTCTGTTCTGAGGGACCGGCTGTAGTAGACCCATTTGGACAAGTTTCGGGAATAGACTAGAGTAAGATTCACCAATTGGGGTAAAGTTTGGTCTCCTGGGTGGTTCCCGAGGACGGAAGTTATTCTGTGGAGGTCGAGGATTATAGTGGTTCTGGTAGGGAGGCTGATTTCTTGGGAATGGAGGTTGATTTCTGTTGGCATGTGGCTGCGGCCGGCCGAAGGGTTGAGCGTTCATGACCGCATAAGGTGGAGGGGCATAAGCCATATCGTGATGAGTGTAGTAATGTTGAGGGGTT
>NW_017695082.1:0-3734 GCF_001879085.1 Nicotiana attenuata
ATATAAAGCCTCATATGGGGCCATCTCTATGCTGGACTGATAGCTGTTGTTGTATGCGAACTCTGCTAGAGGCAAGAACTGATCCCACTGCCCTCCAAAATCAATCGCACATGCCCTAAGCATATCCTCCAAAATCTGCACCGTCCGCTCCGACTGTCCGTCGGTCTGAGGATGGAATGTTGTGCTAAGCTCTACACGAGTCCCCAACTCACTCTGCACGGCTCTCCAGAAATGGGAAGTGAACTGAGGACCTCTGTCTGATATGATGGACACCGGCACCCCATGCAATCGGACTATCTCCCGAATGTAAATCTTAGCATACCTCTCCGCTGTATAAGTAGTCGCCACTGGAATGAAATGGGCCGACTTGGTCAATCTATCTACAATGACCCACACTGGATCAACCTTCTGCAAAGTCCGTTGTAACCCAACCACGAAGTCCATGGTGATGCGTTCCAACTTCCACTCTGGTATGGGCATCTGCTGAAGTAGGCCACCTGGCCTCTGATGTTCATACTTGACCTGCTGGCAATTCAAACACTTAGTCACATACTTCACTATGTCCTTCTTCATCCCCCGCCACCAGTAATGCTGCCTCAAATCACGATATATCTTCGTGACTCCCAAGTGAATAGAATACTGCGAACTGTGCGCCTCCTCTAGGATCCTCTCCCTCAGACCATCAACATTAGGAACACATAGACGACCCTGGAGTCGTAGGACACCATCCTCGTCCATAGAAACCTCCTTGGCACCTCCCTGAAGTACCGTCTCTCTGAGAACCGCCAAATGTGGATCATCATACTGTCGGGCCTTAATCTCCCCCAATAACGAGGACTGAGCAACCACACATGCTAGAACTCGGCTGGACTCTGAAATGTCCAACCTCACAAGCCTGTTAGCCAAGGACTGAATGTCCAAGGCTAGTGTCCTCTCCTCTGCTGGAATGAATGCTAGGCTACCCATGCTCTCCGCCTTCCTGCTCAGGGCATCCGCGACCACATTTGCCTTGCCCGGATGATAAAGAAGGGTAATGTCATAATCCTTCAGCAACTCAAGCCACCTGCGCTGCCTCAAATTGAGATCCCTCTGCTTGAACAAATGTTGTAGGCTGCGGTGATCGGTGTAAACCTTACAAGGCACCCCATACAAATAGTGCCTCCATATCTTAAGAGCATGAACAATCGCCGCCAACTCCAGATCGTGCACAGGGTAATTTTTCTCATGAATCTTCAGCTGACGCGAGGCATATGCAATAACTCTCCCCTCCTGCATCAACACACATCCCAGACCAACGCGTGAAGCATCACAATACACCGTATACGTCCCCGTACCGGAAGGCAATACAAGAATTGGTGCCATAGTCAAAGCTGTCTTGAGCTTCTGGAAGCTCTCCTCACAATCATCGAACCAAATGAATGGGGCACCCTTCTGAGTCAGTCTAGTCAAGGGTGATGCAATATATGAAAAGCCCTGCACGAATCGCCGGTAATAACCTGCTAATCCCAGAAAACTCCTGATCTCGGTCACTGAAGTGGGACGTGGCCAACCCTGAACTGCCTCAATCTTCTTGGGATCCACCTTAATACCCTCTCCGGACACAATATGCCCCAAGAATGCCACTGACTCGAGCCAAAACTCACACTTGGAGAACTAAGCATACAGCTGCTGCTCTCGCAAAGTCTGAAGCACTACTCTCAAATGCTGCTCGTGCTCTCCCAGGCTACGCGAGTATATCAAGATGTCGTCAATGAAGACGATGACGAAGGAATCAATATAAGGCCTGAATACCCTGTTCATCAGATCCATAAATGTTGCTGGCGCATTGTTCAAGCCAAAGGACATCACTAGAAACTCATAATGGCCATATCTAGTCCGGAATGCAGTCTTCGGAACATCCGAGTCCCGAATCTTCAGCTGATGATATCCTGACCTCAGGTCAATCTTAGAGAACACCCTGGCACCCTGCAGCTTGTCGAACAAATTATCAATACGAGGCAACGAGTACTTGTTCTTGATGGTGACCTTGTTCAACTGGCGGTAATCAATGCACATCCGCATGGTCCCATCCTTCTTCTTCACAAATAGCACTGGTGCGCCCTAAGGCGACACACTGGGCCTGATAAACCCCTTCGCTAGTAACTCCTCCAGCTGCTCCTTCAACTCCTTCAACTCCTTAGGGGCCATATGGTACGGTGGAATGGATATAGGCTGAGTGCCTGGGGCCAAATCAATGCAGAAATCAATATCACGATCCGGAGGCATGTCGGGCAGATCAGAAGGAAACACATCGGCGAACTCTCGAACTACTGGCACTGAATCAATCGTCGGAGACTCTGCAGCGGTGTCTCGAACATAAGCTAAGTAAGCCAAACACCCTTTTCTAACCATGTGCTGAGCCTTCAGGAAAGAGATAACCCTGCTAGGCATGTCAACTGTGGACCCCTTCCACTCCAATCTCGGCAACCCTGGCATTGCTAGTGAAATAGTCTTGGCATGGCAATCAAGGACGGCGTGATATGGAGATAGCCAATCCATGCCCAAGATGACCTCAAAATCGATCATGTCCAGCAACAGAAGATCTGCTCTAGTCTCGAAACTGCCGAAAGTGACCACACAGGATCGGTAAATCCGATCCACAATCACAGAATCACCCACAGGAGTGGACACATGAACAGGAACACCCAAAGGCTCAGGAGAAACAACCAGAAAGCGAGCGAACAGAGACGATACATATGAATAAGTAGACCCTGGATCAAATAATACCGAAGCATCCCTACCACCAACGAAAACAATACCTGTGATGACGGGATCTGAGGCCAGTGCATCTGGCATGGCTGGAAGAGCATAGAATCTAGTTGGAGCGCCGATTGCCTGGCCTCCACCTGACTGGGGAGTAGCTGGCTGACCTCTCCCTATCTGGCCTCTACCTCTAGGACAGCCTCTACCCGTCTGCCCTCCACCTCTAGGTGGCTGGGCAGCTGGTGCTGGAGTCTGGGGCTGCTGACCCTGCTGTACTGCTTTACCCCGAAGTCTGGGGCAAGTCCTCTTAAAGTGACCCGGATCTCCACACCCGTAGCATGCTCTAGGAACCATAGCCTGCTGCCCCGAAGTCTGAGTCTGCTGACCCGAATACCCACTGGAAGAACCCTGGATAGTTGGTGGACGATAGGAACTCTCTGGCATGGCACTGAAAGGAGCACTAGACGAATCTTGATATCCAGAATACCCGCCGGAGGGACCCTGAGTAGCTGGTGGGCGGTAAGAACCCTCCGGCATCGCAATGAAATAAGGCCTCGCTGGGGCACCTCGGGGAGGGGGTGGTGGTGCTGAATGTGAGGGCCTGCTGGGCTGACCCCTCCCGAAGTGGCCTCTACCCCTAGCTGGGGCACCTCTAAACTCTCCTGAAAATCTGGCCCTCTTATCCTGCTGCATCTGCTCTCTACCCCTCAAACGATAACCCTCAATCCTGCGAGCAATCTCAATCACTAGCTGGTACCCTGTACCCATCTCTACCTCTCGAGCCATACCAGACCGGATGGTGGGATGTAACCCCGCAACAAATCTCCGCACTCTCTCTGCCTCTGTGGGAAGTATCATAAGTGCATGGCGAGACAACTCAGATAACCTCGCCTCATAATCGGTCACTGACATCTGACCCTGCTCTAGGTGCTCAAACTGATACCGCAGCTCTTCCCTCTCAGAGGCCGGAATGTATCGATCCAGGAATAACT
>NW_017695083.1:0-3734 GCF_001879085.1 Nicotiana attenuata
CTTCGTTTCATTTGAATTCCTTCTCGTGCGATATTTTGACATCAATTCTAAACTTCTGACTTCTATTCTCTCACAGATGGTGAGGACACGTGCCACTCGAGATGATCAGGCACCCGCGGCCCCTACTGCAGCCGTCAGAGGCCGGGGCCAGGGGAGAGGTCGAGGACACGCACGTGGTGCAGCCAGAGCACCTGCGCGAGCTGCTGCCGAGGTACCACCAGCAGATCCAGCCGGAGCCCAGGCACCTGGCACACCTACTACTGCCACTACTACTCCAGCGCTCCAGGAGACTTTAGCTCAGTTCATGCGTATGTACACCACCTTGGCTCAGGCAGGGTTGCTTCCCCTTGCTGCAGCCACATCCCAGGCCGGGGGAGGAGCACAGACTCCCGCCGTCCGCACTCCTGAGCAGCGAGTGCAGGTTGAGAAGGCTCCCGAGATTATTCCGGCACCGCCTGCAGCACCAGTTCAGCCCGAGGATGGGTCAGCTGCTTCAGAGGACGAGCAGCGCAGACTTGAGAGGTTCAAGAAGTATGATCCCCCAGTGTTCAGTGGATTAGCATCAGACGATGCCTTGGAATTTCTAGAGGAGTGTCATCGTATTCTTCGCACTATGGGCATAGTGGAGTCCAGCGGGGTTTCTTTCACTGCTTTTCAGCTTCGGGGAGCTGCCTATGATTGGTGGCGCACTTATGAGATAGACAGTCCAGTCGAGGCTGCTTCACTGACTTGGACCCAGTTCTCGGATATGTTCATGAGAGAGTTTGTTCCCCAGAGTCTCAGGGATGCATGGCGCGCAGAGTTTGAGCATTTGCGCCAGGGTGCTATGACCGTTTCGGAGTATGCTATCCGTTATACCATGTTGGCCAGGCATGCACCGGCTTTGGTTGCTACAGTTCGGGAGAGAGTTCGCAGGTTCATTGAGGGTCTTATCCCACCCATCAGATCTAGCATGGCTCGAGAGTTGGAGACGGACGTTCCTTATCAGTAGGTAGTGAGCATTGCTAGGAGGATTGAGGGTATGCTCGCCAGAGAGCGAGGGGAGAGGGAGGCCAAGAGGTCTCGAGAGTCGGGTCACTACTCTGGTACCCGTACCCCATCAGCAGGTCGTTATGGCAGAGGTTATGCGGGTCGCCCTGTTCATTCAGCTCTTCCAGCAGCCGGCAGTACTCCAGCTCCACCTACACCTCAGGAGCCTTATTATGCACCTCCAGTTTCTAGCGCGCCTCCTGCGCGGGGTGTTTCCAGAGGTCAGTCCAGCAGGCCTAGTCCCAGCCAGTCACAGCCACCGCGTCCTCCCAGAGCTTGTTTTGAGTGCGGTGATACACGCCACATAGTTAGGGACTGCCCCAGACTTGGTAGGGGTGCATCTTCACAGACTGCTCAGCCACAACGTGCTCCTCAGAGTTCTCAGGCCATGATCACAGCTCCAGCTGCTACCTCACCTGCCCAGCCGGCTAGGGGCGGAGGTTGGGGAGATAGAGGTCGCCCTCGAGAGAGGGGCCGGGCCAGATATTATGCTATTCCTACTCGTACTGAGGCTGTTGCCTCCGACTCCGTCATTACAGGTATTATACTAGTTTGTCACAGGGAGGCATCGGTTCTTTTCGATCCAGGCTCTACTTATTCTTATGTGTCTTCTTACTTTGCTCCTCATTTGGGTGTGCCTCGGGATTCTTTGAGTGCCCCCGTCTATGTTTCTACTCCTGTGGGAGATTCTCTTGTTGTGGACAGCGTTTATCGGTCATGTTTGGTTACTATTCGTGGTTTTGAGACCAGAGAAGACTTATTGTTACTCGGTATGGTGGATTTTGACATTATTTTGGGCATGGACTGGTTGTCGCCCCATTTTGCTATTCTTGATTGTCACGCCAAGACCGAGACGCTGGCTATGCCAGGTATTCCGCGTATTGAGTGGAGTGGTACTTTAGATCACACTCCCAGTAGAGTTATCTCTTTTCTTAAAGCTAAGCGTATGGTTGAGAAGGGGTGTGCCGCGTATTTAGCTTATGTGAGAGATGTCAGTGTTCATACCCCTTCTGTTGACTTAGTTCCAGTGGTACGGGATTACCCCAATGTGTTTCCAGCTGATCTTCCGGGCATGCCGCCCGATAGAGACATTGCTTTTGGCGTTGATCTGTTGCCGGGCACTCAGCCCATTTCCATTCCTCCGTATCGTATGGCTCCTCCTGAGTTGAAGGATTTGAAGGATCAATTGCAGGAATTGCTTGGTAAGGGTTTTATTCGACCCAGTGCTTCATCGTGGGGTGCTCCTGTCTTGTTTGTGAAGAAAAATGATGGTTCTATGCGCATGCGCATGCGCATCGTGGAGTTTGCAGCACTTACTCAAGCAAAAGGATCTTAATATGCGTCAGAGGAGGTAGTTAGAGCTGCTGAAGGATTATGACATCACTATCCTGTATCACCCGGGCAAGGCCAATGTGGTGGCGGATGCCTTGAGCCGTCGGGCAGAGAGTTTGGGGAGTTTGGCATATCTACCAGCTTCAGAGAGGCCTATGGCGAAGGATGTTCAAGCCTTAGCCAGCCAGTTCGTGAGATTGGATCTTTTAGAGCCCAGTCGGGTTCTAGCTTATATGGTTTCCCGGTCTTCCTTATTTGATCGTATCAGGGAGCAGCAGTATGAGGACCCTCATTTACTTGTCCTTAAGGACAAGGTTCAGCATGGAGATGCCAGGGATGTGACCATTGGAGATTATGGAGTATTGAGGATGCAGGGCCGGATTTGCGTGCCCAATGTTGATGGTCTTCGAGAGATGATTCTAGCCGAGGCTCATAGCTCGTGGTAATCCATCCATCCGGGTGCCGCGAAGATGTATCAGGACCTGAGGCAGCACTATTGGTGGAGGCGGATGAAGAAAGATATAGTTGGCTATGTGTCTAGATGCCTCAACTGCCAGCAGGTGAAGTATGAGCACCAGCGCCCGGGTGGGTTGCTTCAGCAGATAGAGATTCCGGAGTGGAAATGGGAGCGCATCACCATGGATTTTGTATCTGGACTCCCACGGACCTTGAAGAAGTTTGATTCCATTTGGGTTATTGTGGATCAGCTGACCAAGTCCGCTCATTTTATTCCTGTGTGTACCACTTATTCATCGGAGCGGTTGGCGGAGATTTATATCTGGGAGATCGTCCGTCTGCATGGTATTCCAGTTTCTATTATTTCAGACAGAGCTACCCAGTTTACATCGCGGTTCTGGAGAGCCGTGCAGCAGGAGTTAGGCACTCGGGTGGAGTTGAGCATAACATTTCACCCCTAGACGGACGGACAGTCCGAACGCACTATTCAGATTCTTGAAGATATGCTCCGTGCGTGTGTGATTGAGTTTGGAGGGTCTTGGGATCATTTCTTGCCATTGGCGGAGTTTGCTTACAACAACAGTTATCAGTCCAGCATTCAGATGGCGCCGTATGAGGCTTTATATGGTAGGAGGTGTAGATCTCCGGTGGGTTGGTTCGAGCCGGGTGAGGCCATGCTATTGGGCACAGAGTTAGTTCAGGATGCATTGGAGAAAGTTAAGACGATTCAGGATAGACTCCGTACAGCCCAGTCCAGACAGAAGAGTTACGCGGACAGGAAGGTTCTTGATGTTTCATATATGGTTGGTGAGCGGGTTCTGCTTCGGGTTTCGCCTATGAAAGGCGTCATGAGGTTTGGGAAGAAAGGAAAGTTGAGTCCAAGGTTTATTGGTCCTTTTGAGATCTTGAGGCGAGTT
>NW_017695084.1:0-3734 GCF_001879085.1 Nicotiana attenuata
AGCAAAGATAATTTTATCAAAAGCTATGAGGAAAGGGTGAAAGATTACAACACTCCAGAAGGGTTTGAAGCTTGGATCTCCCATTTGAAAGCTCTGAAAGCATGTCAAGTCGAATGGACTATAGGATGGCTCCCGATGACAGAATTCATATATATGACAGCTACAAAGGGTTATTTGATGTTGATGGGTTTGCGGAGTGTCCGGTCGTACGCACCAGAGAGGGTCTTAAGGCAGCTAGGGAGATATCAGGTGGTACCTGAAGATGAAGATCTAACCACCCAGGTCATCGAACTCCATCCAGAGGCCGCATTGCCCGAGGCTTTAGTCCAGCAGGATTGGAACAGTTGTCAGTATCTGAAAAATGGCACCCAGGTACCAGATGTTGCCAAAGGGGAAGTGAATCCGAATTATGCAGCGTGGTTCGAAAGAAAGTCAGGTGTAAGCAGCGAGCTAGAGCCTGAACTAGAGCCCGAGAGACCCGCAAAAAGACCGCATGTGCAGGCTTTCAATGTAAAGTCAAGGAAAGGTTGGCCTGGGGGGAGAAGGAGAAAAAGTACCAAGCTACCATTCACACTCTAGAAGAGAAAATTGAGAAACGTTGAGTTCAATAATGATCTAGAACTGCAAGAAGCTGAAGGAGAAAGAAGGAAATTGGCCCAGGAAAATGAAGCCTTACGAGCTCAAATTCAAAGAATGAAAATCGCCGCCGAAAATCCGGCCAGAAGTAGAAAAGATGAGAAGCTCATAAACGGCCTTAGGAGAAAGGTGGGTGATTACGCGGCTGACCTGGAAAAGACTGAAAAGGAGTTAGCAAAAGCCCAAGCCAAGTTAGTTAAGAATGCGGAGGGACGGGCAAGTTTCGTCCGACAGCTGAAAGAGAAGTACGACAGAGGAATGGAGGGTCTAAAGAAAAGGATCAATGTCCTTGAAAACCAAATGACCAAGCAGGCAAGAGATTTCAAAGCAGAAAGGGAACATTGCTATGCCCTGATGTCGCAGTTAGAAAAGGACCTGCAACAGCTTCAAGAGCAAAATCATACTGCCGAACAAGTTGTGGGGGCCTGATCACGACAGATTGGACGATTGCTACAAGAGAAGGGTATTATCAGGGAAAGGGTTAGGACGATTGCGGACTACATTTTGATGAAGTGCAACGAGTGTGAAGACATGACCCAGTCCATGTTCTTCACTTCAGTTATGATTTTTGTCCGACAGATCATGGATGACTTGTTTCGTCTCCAAGAAGACCTGGCGCATAGGCCCGCAGCAAGGCCAACTGGAGCAGCAGTGGAAGCACTTATGTATTCTTGATTTTTTTTTGCATCTGTATTGCAATTTCTTTCAGAGTTTGTCAGTCCATTTTGAGTCTTGTTTAGTTTTTGAAAATGTTCAAGTCTGTAGGGAATTTGTTGTAATCAGGATGTTTCTATCTTGTTTATTTTATAATATTTGAAGAAAATTTGAAGAAAAAACAAAAAATGTGTCCTTCTTTTATTTTGCATTTATCCCCAGATCTACGCTTGGTCTGATTCATGCGGCGTCATGATACGTAGGCAATCCCCATAGGATTCGATCATAACCATAAAATGAAAAGAAAAAAAGAGTGGAAATAAGGAAATTGGGGGGAAAGAAATAATGGCAAAACAAGAGAGGAAGGAAAATGCGAGAATAAAAGAAGGGAAAAGAATCAAGCAAAGAAAGGCGGGAATGAAAAAAGAAAGAAAAATGCAAAATGAAAAGAATTAGTGAAAGCCGGGATGAAGCAAGAAGCCGTTCAAATGCATAATAGCAATGGTTAACTGCTTAGGTGCATTGCATCCCCAACGTGCGGTTGCCTATCTGTTAAGCTCTTAATCGCGAACAAGTTTGCTTGTTGTCATCAAGTACAAGCAGGTGGTTAGTTTGTTCGGCATTCTGGCAACCCACCCGTACAACAGCAGGTCTAAAAACAAGTTGATCATGGCTGGCCAAGAACTGGACGCAAGTGTTATTGATCCGACTAGAGAGGGGGAGGAGTCTGAGGTTAGTCTGAAAGAGGAGCTACATAAGTTAAAACATCAGATGGCCGAAATGTACCAAGCATGGGTGAAAGGGAATCCCCCACCATCATACCCTGCCAACCCTGCCTTCATCCCACCACTAGCTCAATCCCTGTGAGCACGTGATTTTTGCCCTATATGAATTACTCCCATAAGTTCAAAACAAAGTAATTTCTTTCCTTATTTGCAATTTTGTGGATTTTTGTGACATTTTACGTTGATTGTTTGCATTTTTGTTTGTACATTTTAATTAATGAAAAATACAAAAATACTTGACATTTGCACTTAGGGTTTAATCTCGCATTTTAGGATTAATTAGTAATAAAGAAAATAACAAAAATAGTTCAATTCGCATTTTTAATTTTGATTTTTGATTTTTAGTAGTGTTTCTTTTGAATTTATTTGGTGTTAATTAGTCAAGGATTAGTTGAGTATTAGATTTTTACTTGAATATTAGGAACTAATTTGGATTTTTAGGAATTAATTAAAATGAAAAATTAAATTGAAAGATAGAAGTTTGGGCTGTTCAGATTTAATTCAACCAGGCCCAATAGATACCCCTTTAAATCCGCACAACCCAGTCCCAAAACCCCTCAACCCAGTCCAGGTCTGGAGACGCCTAAACGACGTCGTTTTTACCCTTTAATCTGGACCGTCTATGTTTCGTGATCCAATGGTCGAGAAGTGGGGGGTTCATAAGTATATAACTGTCTGAAGGGCACCCCCCCTACTCCCAAAGCCCCGTCTCTCAAAAACCCTAACTCCTCCATCTTCCGCCGGCCACCGCCGGTCGGAAATCGCCTTTGCCGGCGGCGAAACCCCAAACCACCCCAAAATTTTACCATAGCTTCCTCTCATCTCCCTCATACTCATGCTACCATTTGTTTCCCTCGAATCCCACTGGAAATTCCCAAATATCCCAAACCCTAGGGCGCCGCCTTTGAATTCCCCGTCGTGGCCGGCGGCGCCACCACCTTTGCCCACCAAATCAACACCCCTGAATCCCCTTCTCCCCTCATTACAGAAATCTACTTCACTTCCCTCGAATCCCCTTCAAGTGGCTCGAATCTTGAATCTAAGAGTCCAAATTCTGGACCTGAGCGTGCAAGGTCACCACTATGAATTTCCTCATTGGTCAGGACTGATCGATAGTGCTTTGGGTCGAATTAGAATATCAGCTTCGACGTGAGCCTAGTTGGTGAGTTCTGTTTTTGTTCTTTTTTTTCGTTTATTCTTGTGTCTTTTAGTCTCTTTCTTTCTTCTCTTCTTTCCTTTTCTTTGCATTGATTTCGTGTTCATATACTTGGCTTGCTGTTTCATCTTTTCTTTTGTGTAGTTAATCAAACTGCTATATGAACAGGGTCTTAGATTAATTTAAGTGTTGTCACTTAGCGTTTTGATTGATTACCTTCATGATTAAATAATTTAGGATGTTTAGGTATTGATCAATTTTGTTAATTCTGTCTTGATTTTGGTTTTTGTTTTAGTCTGGTATAATGTGATAATATGATTTAGTTTCAATTGCCTAATTACTGGTCTATTGATTCTTAGATGTAATTGCACGATTGTTAATTAGTTTAATTTTTAGGATCTTCTGGGTATAGCTGAGTATTCCAAGCTTCCAATTAGTTAACTATGATCACCTTCTTGACCAGGGTAACAGGGTTGGTTTGGTTTAACTAGGTTGGAATTTTC
>NW_017695085.1:0-3733 GCF_001879085.1 Nicotiana attenuata
CCTTTCTGCCTTCCGAGACTAAGCATTGTCTCCATCTGCATTTCTCCGCATTGCATAAGGCTACCTTTCTGCCTTCCGAGACTAAGCATTGTCTCCAACTGCATTTCCCTGCATTGCATAAGGCTACCTTTCTGCCTTCCGAGACTAAGCATTGTCTCCATCTGCATTTCCCTGCATTGCATAAGGCTACCTTTCTGCCTTCCGAGACTAAGCATTGTCTCCATCTGCATTTCTCTGCATTGCATAAGGCTTCCTTTCTGCCTTCCGAAACTAAGCATTGTCTCCATTTCTCTGTATTGCATAAGGCTACCTTTCTGCCTTCCGAGACTAAGCTCTGTCTCCATCCTGCATGGCTGAAATATCGCCACTTTTCTCTCTTGCATTGGCTGAAAGATCGCCACCTTTATTTAAATTCTGCATCGGCTGAAAAATCGCCACCCTTATTTAAATTCCGCATCGGCTGAAATATCGCCACTTTTCTCTCTTGCATTGGCTGCAAGATCGCCACCTTTATTAAAATTCTGCATCGGCTGAAATATCGCCACTTTTCTCTCTTGCATTGGCTGAAATATCGCCACCTTTATTTAAATCTTGCATCGGCTGAAAGATCGCCACCTTCTGCATTTTCATGGGCTGAAACATCGCCAAATTGTCTAAGGGCGTCATTTTTTGGAGGCACCATTTTCATAGCCCGAGAACGCCATGCCATGGCCCGAGGACCCCACTTTTATCTCTTGCATATCATTATTCAAAGGCATCATGGTTCGGAGGTATCATCCTCATAGCCCTAGAACACCATTTCATAGCCCGCGAATCCATATTAAATGTTTCATGGCCCAGGACACCATGGTCCGAGGACGTCATCCTAACCGTCCAAAGACAGCATTCATGGTCCAATGGGAACTTGCATCACGTTTAAATTTATGCACAATATATGTTGGTATTATTCATTTGCAGGTACCCCGGCTATCAACAGCTGTCTTAGCAGGAGCGGTCCCGCTCCAGTTCTCGCAGTCTATCAGACTTCAACCACCTTTCTCAATCTAAACATCGCGTCCGTTCTTTTCAAAACCACCATCGGCATATTCCGTCGATAGACCCTGAACTACATATGGCCTGATTCCTGTAAGACCAGGGATATGTAGGCAGCTCAGGAACCAGAGCTCGGTCAAAACTTTCCAAATCGTTACTTTCGGTCAGAATTGGCCATCATATCTTTACCCGACAACTCTTTCATCCTTCTCGGGTAAGGTGGGGCAGCTGTTGACATCCAATTTTTTCCTATGTATTTTACACTCAAAATACTTTCAAAATAACATGTGTATGCATGCCTAAGAGTTTTGGTATTTTTCCTTTTTTTTTAAAGATTTTTAAAGTCATTTATTGTCTATTTTTGCAGTATAAAATCCAATAATTACTCCCAAGATTATCATTTTGGCGAATAACTTATTTTATTCTCGTATTTATACCAAAATATAGTTAAGGTAATTTTTTCATATTTTTACAAATTTATTTGGTATTTTTTTAAAGCTAAATTGCATATAATTGTAATTTTAGCCTTTTTTAAGATTAATAACATTTTATAATTGTAAAATTAGTTCCAGTATTTTTTAATTAATATTTTTGTATTATTAATCGGCTCATTACTTTTAATTTGCTTTTAAAATCATTTTTTACTATCTTTTATAAAATAAAAGGGAAAACTGGCTATTTAACATTTAGCCTCATTTCATTTCAATTACAGCCTTTTACATTTCAATTTTAACCCTTAATTGACCCAATCCCAACCCCAACCGGACCGGCTCATTTTTTCATTTTGACCCAACCCACAACCCAATCCAAATGGCCCTACCCGGTTCCCATCTACCCTCTTAAATCTAGGCCGTTGATCATTCAGATCAACGACCATAACTCACCCTTCCATAATTAAACCCAAACGACCTACACTAATCCCTCATTTCATTCGATCCGCCGCCTTTGAAACCCCTTCGTCTCTCAAAACTCTCTCAAGGTTCTTCGGAACCCTAGCCTTTTTCTACCCCGTTTCAACCGCCTTTCACTAGAATCCATGGCGTTCCAGGCCATGGATGACTTATGCTCACCCTCTCTCACCATTAAACCTAAGTTGTTTGAAGAGTTGAAGCTCGACTCTGGTGGTTCCCTTCAGATCTTTCTCAGATCTGTAGATCTATGGCCTTTCTGGCCATTATTCTGGCGTGTTCAAGCAATATGAGTCTCTTCGACTCAGGATTTGACTTTCCTCACGACCTTTCTCATTCTAGGGTTTTCTCTGCAACCAAGCCGTCTGAGGTTCTATACTTGCTTATTTCTTTTAGATCTGTGACATGCCTGAGCTTTACTTGACATTTTTAAGGTTTTCACCAAATTTCATTTTCAAAATCGTTCAAATTCGATTTTTAGGGTTTCTGAAAAGGTTTCTTCAAATATTTTCCTGATTTCTTCCTGTTCTTTCTTTATGTGTGTCTTATGCTCGTATGTTTTCTTCTTATTACGCATGAGTTTGCTCTCTTGTTTCTTTCTATTATGCAAAACTCTTCTATCTTTTGCTGTTAATCTTGTCCTCACATATTAATTTGTGTTGTTTCCCTTATTCTTTGCTATATGTGTTTATGGTTGAAATCTGTGATTCTTGCTCACTTTACTGAACTCTATCTGTGTTCCTGCTAAGCATATTTTTCTCTACTGTTGTTTAAAAACTCGTATCATCTCTTTCTTCTGAACTTGTTTTAACTCCGAGTTTTCTCAAACATGGTCTCATGACCTTGAATCAGTGTTCTTTATTATGTATGCTTGTCTCTCATAGGTCTTTGAAAAGGGCTTCGGAGCCTCTTTCAATGACCTGTTTGCTCATCTTCTATTGTCTGACTCTATTCGAAACCCTAGGTTTTGGGGTTTCTTTGACAAGTGGTACTAGGATTCCACTTTGGGACCCTAGGTTTTCAGACTCACTATGAGCCTGTATTTGAACTTGAATCTCTTTTGCTTGTGACTCTGAAACTTTCAATGTTAGACTCTTTCTTTGTTTGAGCTGTGTGCTTTATATATGAGAAATTTCTCTTT
This sequence comes from Nicotiana attenuata, assembly GCF_001879085.1. Classification (NCBI taxonomy): domain Eukaryota; kingdom Viridiplantae; phylum Streptophyta; class Magnoliopsida; order Solanales; family Solanaceae; genus Nicotiana; species Nicotiana attenuata. The sequence continues at coordinate 3,082 of NW_017695085.1, forward strand.
CAAAAGTTTTCACCAACCAAGTGATTGACTCTGAAATCCCTTTAATAAGGCTAATGATTTCTTACTGATTTCTTGCGATTGAACCTCCTTATTTTGATTCTTTTGTGTAAAAATCCTATGCTTGTGATGTTTTCCTTAAATACATGACCTTCTGTAATCTGCACCAATCATTGAATTATTTCCATACTTATATGACTCTTTCCTTAATTACTTGGGATTCCCTGTGATCACAATTGGATCCGGGATCCCGTTGAGTAATTTTCGAACTGATGTCCTATTTTACTTTAATAAACACACTACTATGCCAACCTTTCCTTAATTACTCACTATGTATTTGGTCTTGTTTATGCACTATGCGGTTTCCTTGCCCTAATCAGCCTTATTAAACTGATTTTCTTCCTTATTCTGCCTTGACTAGCCGTTTGAACTAGACTCCTCAATTGAATGAGTCCAGTTGTCTTAATTGATACTAATTGATTGTTATTTCCATGTTTGTGTACTCTTTGCCTATGTATTGCCTATTTTTCAAAACTATATAAAGACTAGTCTTCCCTCTTTACAAAGACACCAACACATAGACAGAGATTCACATGAACAAAAACACTTCTAATTACATACTGTCTTACATACTGTTTGAATTCAATCTTTGCTT
>NW_017695086.1:0-3733 GCF_001879085.1 Nicotiana attenuata
GTAATTGCAATTATAGCCCATCTTGTGATTTATGTACATTTTACGTTTATATAATTAGTCCCAGTCATTTTTTTAATTAATATTTATATAATACTTATTTATCTAGTACGTTTAATTGGTTTTAAAATCAGTATTACCATTTTTATAAAATTAAAGGGGAAAATTGGCTATTTACAATTTGGCCTTATTGCATTTCAATTTTAGCCAATTTGGCACTCCATCTCAGCCCCAATTTAAAAACCCAATTACCCAGCCCAATTAACACGTCTACCCGACCCATACCCTTTCTATCATATCCAAACCCGTTCCCCATTTAACCCGTTTAATCCCAGCCGTTGATCCTTTAGATCAACGGCTCTCCTCTTCCCTTTCCTTTTTTAATTCAAAAGACCCTAAAACCCTACCTCATTTTTTCTCGACCGCCGCCCCTGAATCCTCTCCTCTCTCAACTCTCTCTCAACTTACCCCAAACCCTAGCCACTGCCTCTCCTCGAAACCCTAATCTATGGCTTCTCAGGCTCATCGGAGGCCTATACTAGCCTCTCATGGCTTCTGTGTGCTCGCTTCTAAAGGTCCAATGACCAGATCTTGAAGGGTTCCGACCCAGCCTTTGTTCGATGACTGTTCTCCGGTCGTCTTCAACCTTTGTCCGGCCAGTCGTGGCTATTCGAGTTCGATCTTCGACTTCTCTGCTCAGATCAATGGTTTCCAAAGCCTATCTCGTCACCTGGGTTTCTTACGAAACCCTAATCTCTAAGCTTCCTTCGATTTATTTTAGATCTATCCTGGATCTATGTGTGTGTGAACTTGCTATGCATTTTTTTGCTTTCAGAAATTCTTTATTCTTCAACTAGGGTTTCATGTCAAGTTATTTCAAATCTCTTCTCTGATTCTCGACATGTTTTACTGTGTTTTGTTTGTGTTATATTAGCATGTTGAAAACCCTAATTTTCTTGGGGATTTTGTTTGAGTTTCTTGGTCTGTTTGTTAATGGTCGCTTGATTTGCCTTATTTTTATCTGAGTTAGCATGTTGAAAAACCTAATTTTGGGCTTATCCGAGGTTCTGAACCTGTTTATTTGTTTATCTGCTTATCTCTTCTAAATTCGATTGATTTTTGAAAACCCTAGTCTCTTTGGGGATTATTCAATTTCTTTGAAGTTGTTTGTGCAACTCGTCAGTTGAAATTGCAGTATGCTTCAATTCTCTTGATTATTTTGGTTCTGAATTCTTTGCATGCTTCTGATCTTCCTCTTTATTGTTAAAACACTGAAACTTGACCATCATGCTTCGAATGTCTTCTTTTGGTTACTACTATATGTTGTTATTTTGCCATAACTTGGCTTCACGTGTCTATTACTTGTGCATTCATTTATATATACTGAGTTCCTTCTGTGATTGATTCTCAAAACTTGTGATCAATTTTCAAAACTTTTCCTTTGTGAAATGCTGATTTTTACTCGCCTGTTAAGGGGTAATTGATTCTTTTCCCTTGATTGGCCTCCCTGAATCTTTCCAAAAATAATTTCAAACCTTGTACTTAGACTTAATTGCCCATTGTATTACCTTACTCCTTCTCTTATGGCAACAGCCATTCTATTTACAAGGCTTATTCTCCACTTGTTCATCTAGCAAGTGGTCAGGGGTGTGCCAGCCTGCCTTATGGCTAGGTATGACCACCACTTGTCGTGGCCCCCCCTTAATTCCCTTTCACTTTGCACTTACTCCTAGCTATAAGTTCTGCCCCTCTCTTGCAAGCCATGCTTTGGGACCCCTGAGCTCCCTCTGAACTTGAATGCCTAAGGGCTGGCTATTCCACACTGCACCATCCTGTTCATAATGGCATCCTGGGTATAAGCAATGCCTGGAATCCCTGAGGTTCCTTGAAACTTTGAAACACCCTGGGTAATGAGAAGGCTTTGGAGATCTGGACCTTGGAGTTGGTTAAATACATATTATTGGGCATTAAGATTGAATTAGGCCTCTTGGATCTAGCTGTTAGTTTTTGATGTATTTTTATTATTTCAGTTGATTCATTGGGTTGTAATAACTTGTATAGAACTCGGGGAATCTAGTAAAAGGGTGCGGGAGGGGTTTTTACTTTCTTGCATCAATAAAGGGTAGATATCATGACTTTAGAACTTTAATTTTTCTACTTGAAATACTGCACATAAGATGGTTCGATGTTTCTGATCCAGATCACCTAGATACCATGCCTATAGGGTTTAACGTTTAATTATGATATAAGTCATCTAGAAATCCTGCCTATAAGACCTTAACGTTCATGTAATCAGTGCATATAGAAATCATACCTATAGGGAATGCATATGCATTAGGCAAACTGTAGGGTAAGTAAATAATTACCTCTTCTTAACAGACCTTTTTTAATCAGATATAGATATCATAGGATTTCGCATCAAGTTCGTCCGATTCTTCTTAAGCAATAACAATCTGTTAACTGGTCTCTAATGTCTTAATGTTTTCAGCCTCAATCATTTGACGAAAAATCTTTTGAATCAGTATACATTTGAGTTTCTCAAATCAACACCTCTTCTGAAATGGTTTCTTTCTAAAATTCCGCTTAAACATTTTCCAACTAAGTTTTGGTCTTCCTGAAATTGTCTTTAAAATAGTTCTGCAGTTTACTCTTTCCTTAAGTATTTCTAACTCTGGAACTCCTTTTATGGTTTATACTCATGATTCTCTTAAAACTTATTTCTAAACTGACTGCAGTCTGTACTTTCCGGCATTAGACTACTTTTCTAGAACCAGTACTTTCTAAATCACTCGCATAAAATACCTTAAGGTCTGACAATTGGATCCAAGTTGCCTAATGTGGGCTTCCTGTCTAAACGTATGTATCGAACTAGTCCGATCGCTGCTTAATTTTTAATTTTAAAGACCATAACCAGTATGTGTAAAGGCATGCTAAACTAGATGTTATATGATTTACGGGGTTTATGTGAGCCTTACTTGTTTGTCTGTTCATTCCCCCTACTTGTTACTTGTTTTTGAATGTCGATTAGAATTTTTGTCCATTAAACTCCATAAAGGCCCCCATACCTTTCTTCCCCTTTTAGGATTAGTAGTCTCAATGCCTCCGGGACTGATAGGATCGGGACGGGTAATAGCATGCAATAAGTAACAATACCATTCCGCACTCCAATACCTTAACGGGGTGGGAAAGGGTACACATGGAGATGTGATTACACGATAACACTATGCGTACAATTGAGTACCAGTGTTGTGCGAATGATCCATGTAATATATAAACCTAGGACCCCCCCCCCCCCTCCCTCTTTATTAGTTTAACAATTTTCTGAATCTTAAAAAGTTGTTGCACTTTCGACTTCTGTTTTTCACATAATTTTCAGATTGTTCGCACTAAGTACTTGACTTCTTCCTACTTGCACTTTTAACTAAACTGCTCCTTCCCTAAAATTCAGCACTTTTTTTTAACCTTTTGTGCTCCTTATTTGTAATAATTTTCTCGTATTTGCAATGCTTGCTTGTTCACTTGTTTGTTTGCATTCAAAGTCATAATTGTAGCATGGCCGGGAACCACACTAGTGGATCTTGAGGGGTGCCTAACACCTTCCCCTCGAGATAATTTCTAGCTCTTACCCAAACTCTGGTTCTTCATCTCAAATTCTTCCTTAAAGTGTCCTAATGCACTATAATCATTAGGTGGCGACTCTTCAAACTCCAAAAACCCAATTCTCGCAAGGGAATAG
>NW_017695087.1:0-3732 GCF_001879085.1 Nicotiana attenuata
TTTTTGAAATCATTTCTGGAATGCTGGTGTATTTTCTGAGCTGTGCTAAGCATCAGTGTGTTGCTGCCTATTATTCTGTTGCTGATCTCCTATTCTTCTGTTGTGATTCAATTCTCAGGTACACATTTTGAAACTGCTTCAATATAGCTTACGAGTTTGTGGAGATGAGTGAAATGCAGCATAGTTCCTGATAATTTTGTGTTATATCTCATATAATCTCATGAATTTCAGTAAATCATGGTTTGTAATTAAGACTGGACTGTTAAACTCGGACTGTTCGACTCAGAATGATTCCTGCTACTTGAATTCGTAACGAATTTTATAATTGTTAAGTTAGCTCAGTTGATTAGTGACTTTAAATTTGGTTCACCATGCTGTTAGTATGGCATAGGATAACGCGATGTAGTTTCATCTTTGTTGTTAATGTTTAAAAGTGACTCATGTTTCAGTGTTAGCTTCAACACGTTTAATCCAGGGACACCTGAATATTGGTAGCATAGCATTAATCCAAATGAAGCTCATCACAGTTGTTTGTTTTAACTGAACTGGCAATTAGACTACTACTACTATCGAATCCCAGAAAACGTGAGTAATTGCATAATTTGGTAATCATATTGGGAAGGCTGGGACGTTTGGATTTACATTCAGGCTGTCCCTGCCTGGGTTCGATCCTGAAGCTATGTTCCTCAGTTATACCTGGATGTATTTAATCATATATGGGCCAACTGTTCCAACATTAGGCCCAAAGTGTTGGGCCCTTAGCATTTTGGACAGAATTCTTTATTTCTGAGTTATCAATTGGCAAAGTTTAGTAGCCGTTTAAATTGAGGCAACTCCAGTTGGGCCTGGGTGTTTGTTTTTGGGCCCAAAGGCATATCTAGACCAATGGCAAGTTAATTGGGACTTTTGCCCCCTTATTAGAGACTAAATTGAACGGAGACTTGTAGATTGTTCGAGGATTGGCCTTTAACTAAAACGCGACGAGACTCACCGAATAAAACTACAAATCGCGCGGCCCTCAATAAATGCTATAAAAGAAAATACTTAGAATTCGGGTGAACCGTTTAGCGAATTTCACGGTTTTCCCCAAAGATAATAAAAGCGTAGTTGCTTTAGGCGCGTATTTTAATAATATTACCTTCCTGAGTGCGGGTGCACATATATGTGACCCAAATCCAAATCTCAACGGAGTCGAAATGTGTCAACAATCATGGGTGCACTGGTGCGACGTGGTTCGAGACGCATTTTCACGACGTTGCAATTCTTATTGAACATAAAAATAAAAGCGATTTACTAGTAAAAACACATAAGTTAGAACATGTTTTAAAATCAGATAACTTGAAGCAAATACAACAGTTGAGCGACCGTGCTAGAACCACGGAATCCGGGAATGCCTAACACCTTCTCCCGGGTTAACAGAATTCCTTACTCGGAGTTCTGGTTCGCGGACTGTTAACAGAGTCATAATTTCCTCGGATCGGGATTCAACCGGTGACTTGGGACACCATTAATCTCCCAAGTGGCGACTCTGAATATTAATAATAAATCCCGTTCCGACTGTCCTTCAATTGGAAAAACTCCTTTACACCCTCACAGGCGTAGGAAAAAGGAGGTGTGACAGCTCTGGCGACTCTGCTGGGGACCGGAACCCAGAACTTTGGTTCAGGGTTCAGAATTCGAGCTTAGATATATTGTTGTATTTGGCTTTATCTGATTTTCCTACATGTCTCATGCTAAATGTGCAAAATGTTGCTTTTTACCGCTTTGATATTATCTGAATTGTATATAAACTGTGCCGAAACCCTTCTCTTCTCACCTCCGGGGATGTGCTTACTGGTTGAGACTCCCTATTCTGTTAGTGTCAATACCCTGAAATAAGAAAGAGGCCGGACAAGTTACTAAGCCGGATGGCCTTTTGGTTCCCGGTACGTAGCCCCCTCCTCGACTCGAGTTGTCCGCTCGGGTACACAGTCTAGAACCTATACCCAGGTTTTGAACCTAGAATAACTTGACCCCATGCCGGATCCCTAGTAGGAACGCTTATCTGCATCATGTGCATTTTGACTTAGGGGACTCAACACAGGGGTTGGGTCCGTCTAGGACAGGTGTACCCGGAATAATGGACCATCCTGCTGCATCCTACTTGTGCATTTATCTGTTTGGGACCCGCATGCTGACCGGCTTTGAATATCTGGGAAAAATTGGAAAAACCAAAAGAGAAAATAGCAGTGTAGAGAGTTAATTTCCTATATTAGAAAAACCAATGTCCAAGTAGTGCCGAAATGCTGCCGAATTTTTGAGAAAATGAAAAAAAAAAAAAGTTCTTTTTAGTTCGCCAATGGAAAAGAAAAACAAAAAGAGTTTTATTTTCAAATTAGTTTATTTTATTTGCCACTGAAAAAGAAAATATAAAAAAGAGTCCTGCTTTCAGAAATAGTGTATTTACCAACAAAAAAAAAAGAGTCTTGTTTTCAAAAATAGTTAGATTTATTTTGCCTGAACTACGCTGGTTTGATTCTCACCGGATGTGAGATACGTAGGCAACCCTCATCAGGTCCAACCTCCCCTTTTCAAAAATAGCCAAAAATGCCAAAATTTTTAGTTTCATCATAAATAAGTCGGGTGCCGCCATTCTTGTTTAAAATAAGCCGAATGTCCCCAAAAGGGCGCCCGAAGGCTGTTTTTGCAAGAATAGCCACCCTGAGTCATTTTTTTAACGGTTGGCAGGCACAGCCTTAAAATCTTCTTTATGAAGTGCTGAAAGGCCGTATCCGCAATACCGACTGTTTGTTTAAATTGAAAAATTGAACAGAGATCGTGCCATTTTTCTCTTTTAGGTCAAAATAAGTGATTAAAATCACCTTAATAAATGTACAGGATGAGCACGACGCAAAATGAATTATTTTCAATCATGCATAAAATCCCTTTGGAGTTACGTCTGTGGTGGAACGATTTAGGCGGAGAAGGGCAAGATGCAATCAAGAAACATTTGAAAGGGCTTACCGGTTTGCTCGATATTGCGCCTCGGGGAGATATTATTAGAGCACTGGTTACATGTTGGGACCCAGCACATAATGTGTTCCATTTTTCGGACTTTGAGCTTACCCCGACATTAGAGGAAATAGCTGGCTACATTGGAAAGGACGAGGTTCCGTTGAGGCACAAATACTTGGTTGCCCCCAGAGTTGTAGCCGTGCACAGATTTCTAGACTCTTTGAAGATAGTCAGAACCGTCCATAACACAGATCTGGCAAGTGGCTTTTGTACTCTGAGCTTCATATATCATCGATATGGCCATATCGGGGGGTTCAACAACCCAGAAAGTAAGATATGTAGCAAAGGAAACCGCCAAAAGTGGGAGGAGCATCGACGTTTCGCCTTCATGGTAGCTTTCCTGGGGCTTTTAGTATTTCCAAGGAAGGATGGGAACATTGACATTAAAATAGCTGGGGTCGTCAGCACATTAATTACTCAAGCCAAAAGTACACTGGCACCTATGATATTGGCCGACATCTTCCGTGCTCTTACAGCTTGCAAGGCCGGGGAAGCTTTCTTCGAAGGGTGCAGTCTATTGTTACAAATGTGGATGATCGAGCATCTGTGTCATCGCCCTCAGTTTTTGAGCTACGGGTCTCCACAAAAAACATGCATAGAAGAGTTTTACACGAGGATTAAAGGGGTTGAATTGCCAGAAGGAGTCACGGGTTGGACAACATATTTTGGTCCCTCACT
>NW_017695088.1:0-3732 GCF_001879085.1 Nicotiana attenuata
ACTTAGACAAAAGCTGGTCCAAATGTGGTGATTAAATTGGATATGGCAAAAGCCTATGATAGGCTATCATGGCTGTTTCTTACAAAACACTAAAGAAGATGGGATTTTCAGAAGCCTTCATTGGTATGATTTTTGATTTGGTAGGGAACAACTGGTACTCTATATTGATTAATGGTCAACCACATGGTTTTTTTCAAGTCTTCTAGGGGGGTTAAACAGGGTGATCCATTGTCACCAACCCTGTTCATTCTTGCTGCTGAAGCATTGTCTAGAGGTCTGAATTCACTGCACTCTAATCTATATTTTTGTGGCTTTGGTTTACCCAAATGGAGTCCAAAAATAAATCACCTATCCTATGCTGATGATACTATAATTTTCTGCTCATCTGATGAAACATCTCTAAGGTTGGTGATGGAGGTCCTTAATGCCTATGAAAATGCTTCTGGGCAGTTGGTTAATAAGAGTAAATCAGCCATTTATATGCATCATTTGACAGATGATGATGTGGTAAGTAAGGTAGAAAGAATAACAGGTATACACAAGCAAGAGTTCCCATTCACCTATTTAGGCTGTCCAATCTTTTATGCTAGAAGGAAAATGGAGTACTATCAGGGATTAATCTCTAAAATCATGGATAAATTACAGTCATGGAAGGGCAAGCTATTATCTGTTGGAGGAAGAGCTGTTTTGATATCAAATGTACTGCACAGCATGCCAATGCATCTGCTGTCTGCAGTAAATCCACCAAGTAATGTGATTAATAAAATTCATAAGATCTTTGCAAGATTTTTTTGGTGCAGTAATGTGGGTGGAAATACTAGGCATTGGGCCTCATGGAATACACTTTGTCTGCCTTATGAGGAAGGAGGCATAGGATTTAGATCTTTACATGATGTTTCAAAGGCTCTGTTCTGTAAATTATGGTGGAACTTCAGAACTAAGCCTAGTTTATGGAGTTCTTTTATGTGCCAAAAATATTGTAAGAAGTTAAATGCAACCATTGTTCCATGGAGGGATGGATCACATGTGTGGAGAAAAATGTTGGAATGTAGAGATTTAATTGAACACCAAATCCTCTGGAAACTGAAGATGGGATCTGCACAGTTTTGGTTTGACAACTGGACAGAGTTGGGGGCTCTGTACTTTCAAGTTCCCCCTGGTTTTGCAATTGACGAGGACATTCAGAATGTGAGTGAAGTATGCCATGATAGCAGGTGGAATGTGGTGAAGTTATATCAATTATTACCACCTGACTTGGCACAACATATTGTACAGAATATTAGACCTCCTACAGAAGATATGGTGCTGGACATTCCATATTGTATGTTGGAGTCTAAGGGTCAATTTTCAGTAAAATCAGCCTGGGAATATATAAGAAGAAGAGATAATCCTAGAGAAGCTTATAAAAAGATATGGGTGAAAGGGCTCCCCTTCAAGATCTCTTTCTTTATGTGGAAGGTGTGGAAAGCAAAGCTCCCATTAGATGATTTTATGAGAAGAATTGGATACCTAATGCCTTCTAAGTGTTGGTGTTGTGCTGAACCTAAAGAGGAAACTTTAGGGCATGTCTTCTTCACATCTAATGCTGCAAGGGTGGTGTGGAAATACTTCCTAATGAGGGCAGACATTGCAGTAGAAGGACTGTCCTTACATCAAGCCGTTACAAAGTATTGGACTATTCCAGTCATTCCTAGGATTAAGCCTGTGATGCAAGCATTACCAGCATGCATAGTGTGGGAATTATGGAAGAGGAGAAATTCAATGAAATATGGTGACACAGTTTCAGTTAATAGGGTTATATACCAGGTATCATCTACATTGCAGTCTTTGGTAAAATTGAGGAAACCAGGTTTGAATATTCCTCAAAGGTGGCAGAGTTTATTACATATGCTTGAAGTCTACACTCCTAAACTGAAGTATGACAAGGTGACCTGGGAAATGCCTATGGAGGGATGGATTAAAGCTAACACTGATGGTGCTTCTAGAGGGAACCCTGGGAGAAGTGCTATAGGTGTAGTTCTGAGAGATTACTTGGGAGATGTCAAGTATGCTTTGGCAAAAGAAATAACAGAGGGGTCTAATAATGAAGCAGAAGCAGCAGCAATAGTTGAGGCACTCAGAATCTGCAGAGCCATGGAGTACAACAATATATGGCTTCAAACAGACTCCTTGCTACTAAAGAATGTTATTGATGGAGTGTGGAAGCCACCATGGAATATTGTTGAACAATTGGAGGAAATTAGTAGATTAAAAGAGGGGTGCAATATCAGAATTTCACACATATACAGGGAAGGTAACAAGCTAGCAGATCATTTGGCTAAATATGCACTAGATAGGGGAGATAATGAATGTTATGATTTTTGGAGCCTAAATAGTCAAAGCAGAAGGATTGTTAATGAGGATAAACTACAATGTCCAAATCTCAGAATAAGAGTTGCAAGAAGATAGGGGGATTGAAGGAAGAAGGAGAGGGGAGTAAAGCTGAGGATTTATGTGGCAATCACCATGTTCATATTTACAAAGAGGAGAGTGAGAATTGCAAGAAGTTAGCAGAAGAAAAGGAGGAAGGGGGAGAAGTAGAAACAGGAGTCACTTATTGCATCATTCATACTCAAATCTGGATAGAGGAGAGTATGAGTGAAGTTTTTACTACTAATCTGTTTTTCTTTTTTGCAGGTACAGTTAAACTAACTATATTCTATACTTTAATGAAACCTAAGATGGTGGTATTAGTACTTAGTACTCAGTCCATTTGGGTAGATTTAAGTATAGAATATAGTATAGTACCAAAGGCATTCAAAGAGAGAGTGGCAGAATCAGGGAAGTGTTGTCTTTCACAAAGGATAATACTTAGTCACACACAAAGAAGAAGGAAGAATACACAGAAACACAGATTGCAGACATTGGAGTTCCAAATCATAGGAAGTCAGATGGATGATGCATCTGTGAAAAAGGGAATCAGTTCATATGGGAAATTTCAAGGAAATACATACATGGTGTCATGCAATGTCCAAATCCTTTGGGAGGAGGACATGAAGATCAGAGAATATTTGTTCCAGATTAAAGCTCCATTAATCTGTTGTTATACAGGTAAGTGGACTTTGTTATTGTTTTATGGTGTAATTGAGGTTCAGTTGGTGGTATTAATGTTATGCATTCATTCCAATGGACTTAAATTACATCTAAACAATACCATAAGGACAAAATGTGCATCTCATCAACAACAGCATACACAAAATCAACAAACAGTAGATAATAGGAATATAAGTCTAACAGACATACAAATCATATCTATAATCTATGGTTTAAGGTGGCTCCAGGTGGTGGTATTAGTACTACGTACTCAATCCACCGGAGTTAAATTAGATCTAGACTATAGAGTGGTTGCAAAGAACATCAATGGCAATACATCATACAAGATTATAGGTTGTACACACATGATAATACTGACAGAAAGAAAGGACAAACAGGCACAGTTTTTGGGGCTTATACTTGTACAGTTTGCAGACAAGTTACAGTGTAAGGACCTAAATACAAGTTACAAAGGCAGGAAAGGTACGGATTCGAGCAATGGTTACAGATGCAGCTTCTTCGTTGTTCATCAAAGGGGCGTGATAATCAATGGCGTACCAGAAGGAATATGCTACCAGGCAGTCACAGTAGTTGAAGCACTCAGGCGGAGAAATCGAGAAGTCATATTAGCAGCAGCTAGGCATACAGATGCAGGCAGAT
>NW_017695089.1:0-3732 GCF_001879085.1 Nicotiana attenuata
GAGGAGGCCTGGGGGTCATGGGGAATTGTTTTGGGGTGATTTGGAGGTGGCGCCACCACCGGGGAAAGTTGGGCGGCGCTAGGGTTCTTGGCTTCAAACCTAAATTCGAGGGATTCTATGCATGTTTGAAGGATACTAATCTTGGATTGGGGATGTAGGGAGTGAGGAGATACTAGGGTGTTCATTCGGTGGGGTTTGGACACCGGCGCCGCCGTCAATGGCGGTGGAGAACAGGGCGGCGGGCGTTAGGGTTTTCTGAAGGGGTGAACGAGGGAGACGGGTTTGGGGGGGGGGGGGGTCCCGTTCGGACACTTTTATAGTGTCATCCCAATCGGTTCCCAGCCATTGATCCCACGAGATCGAACGGCTCCCATTACGGCCTACCGAAACGGGGTCGTTTCATGCTAGTGGGGACTGGGACCGGGTTCGGGGAGTGATTTGGGCTGGGTTGGAACGGGTCTGGGCTAGAAACGTTTGGGCTGCTGCTTTGAATCAAAGATTGGCCCAAAAATCTGATCCCCTCTTTTGTTTTCCTTTTCTCTTCTTTTTTTTTTCAATCAATTTTTTTCTAATTTCTTTTAATTCCTATTTTAAAATCAAACTAATTAATTTTCAAAAATTAACTAACTCCTAAATTTAAAAAGGAAAACTAGGACAAAAATTCGAAAAGTTAAAAAGGTGAAAAGAGCTANTTTTGGTATTTCTTTCATTAATTAAATAATTATCCTAAAAAGTAGAAAATTAGGGCCCAAATGCAAATGCACTATATTTTTGTATTTTTCGTTAATTGAAAATGACCTAAGCATGCACAAACAAATGCAAATAATTAACAAAAAATAGTCACGAAAATACTACAAAATTAGCAAACACTGAAAGAAACTATTTGTTTTGAATTTATGGGATAATTCATATAGGGCAAAAAATCACGTGCTCACAGCTGCCCCTCTTTGCTCGGAAACACGAAGAGTTTTCGTGCAAAGATAAGTGAGCGGATACGAGCAATTTTTGCCGTTTGAATACTCCGTGTGAAGCGTTCTTGAAAGATTTGACCGCACCCTGCTTCTGAGGTTGCCTACATATCCTTGGCTAAAAAGGAATCAGGTCAGTGTAGTTCGGGAAGGTATGGTAGCTGGGACTACCATGAAGCTGTGGTTTCACTGTTGCTGCTGCTGCTACTACTGCTTACCGAACCCCCTTATTACACCGTGTCGAAATAAAAAGAAGCTAGACTAAGCTATGATCTATAATTGTAAATTTTTTCAAGTTGTACTGTGACAAACAGCTCAATCAATAGCCGACATGTTTATCCAAAAAGGATTCAGATGAAAAATTATATTACCTCATTTTGATTTCTGGTCTACTGGAAATTTAGTTGATAGTATAGCTTCAAAGTGGAATTGATGTGCACCCAATTCCACAGACATTGTTGATATAGTTTGCTACTACTTGTGTAGCTTGTTTTTTAGTGCCGCTTACTCTACTCTATTGGGTAATTTTAGAGTGTCTTTATTGATATTTCCTTGACAGGATTAGAATAGATTCATACTCAACATGACAATGATGAAAATATCTTTGTGAAATTTCTGCAATTTCTCGAAATCTTTGAATGAATCTTCATTTTGGACAGTTCTTAGGCTACCCTAACAGAGTCCTATCTATGTCTTCAAACTTGCTCTTGTAGTGCTTGTTGCCTTGTGAACTTGTATTCTCCTGATGGAATTCTTTTGTTGTTGTCTTGAATTGTGATATGAGATGTTTTACCATTTCTCCGAGTGATGCTTTGACCGTTGAAACTTGAAATGTATGCCTCTATTCTCCAGGCGGGCTCCTGACTGCTGAAAATTAAAATGTATGCCTCTGTTCTCCAGGCGGGCTCCTGACTTCTGGAACTTGAAATGTATGCCTCCGTTCTCCAGGCGGGCTCCTACCTTCAACAAAATAAACAAGAAACAAAGAAAATTTTCTGCCCCAGCTTGGTGACTGGGCATCATATTACCAAATAAGAATTTGAAAGCTAAAATTTGAATTGTACTCCCTCTATTCTACAGGCGGGGTCCTGACTGCTGAAAATTGAAATGTATGCCTCTGTTCTCCAGGCGGGCTCCTGACTGCTGAAACTTGAAATATATGCCTCTGTTCTCCAGGCGGGCTCCTGACTTCTGGAACTTGAAATGTATGCCTCTGTTCTCCAGGCGGGCTCCTGACTTCTGAAACTTGAAATGTATGCCTCTGTTCTCCAGGCGGGCTCCTGACTTCAACAAAATAGACAAAAACAAAGAAAATTTTCTGCCCCAGCTTGGTGGCTGGGCATCATATTACCAAATAAGAATTTGAAAGCTAAAATTTGAATTGTACTCCCTCTGTTCTACAGGCGGGGTCCTGACTGCTGAAAATTGAAATGTATGCCTCTGTTCTCCAGGCGGGCTCCTGACTGCTAAAAGTTGAAATATATGCCTCTGTTCTCCAGGCGGGCTCCTGACTTCTGAAACTTGAAATAAATGCCTCTGTTCTCAAGGCGGGCTCCTGATTGCTAAAACTTGAAATTGATTCCTCTGTTCTCCAGGCGGGCTCCTGATTGCTAAAACATGAAATAAATGCCTCTGTCCTCCAGGCGGGCCCCTGATTGCTAAAACTTTAAATAGATGCCTCTGTTCTCCAGGCGGGCTCCTGATTGCTAAAACTTGAAATGTATGCCTCTGTTCTCCAGGCGGGCTCCTGACTTCAACAAAATAGACAAAAACAAAGAAAATTTTCTGCCCCAGCTTGGTGGCTGGGCATCATATTACCAAATAAGAATTTGAAAGCTAAAATTTGAATTGTACTCCCTCTGTTCTACAGGCGGGGTCCTGACTGCTGAAAATTGAAATGTATGCCTCTGTTCTCCAGGCGGACTCCTGACTTCTGGAACATGAAATGTATGCCTCTGTTCTCCAGGCGGGCTCCTGACTACTAAAACTTGAAATATATGCCTCTGTTCTCCAGGCGGGCTCCTGACTGCTAAAACTTGACAAAACAAAGAAAATTTTCTGCCCCAGTTTGGTGGCTGGGCATCATATTACCAGATAAGAATTGAAAGCTAAAACTTGAATTGTACTCCCTCTGTTCTTCAGGCGGGGTCCTGACTGCTAAAACTTGAAAGGTATGCCTCTGTTCTCCAAGCGGGCTCCTGACTTCGACAAAATAGACAAAACAAAGAAAATGTTCTGCCCCAGTTTGGTGGCTGGGTGCACATCGGTGAGTGTTAAACTGAATCATTCTACCAACTAATATTAGGAATTTGAAAGCTAAGTCCTATTATCCAGGGAAGTCCTGACAACTCTTAATTGAAAGACAATTTTAAACCTAAGTTATATCTTCTAAAGGTACTAAGTCCTGTTATCTGAAAGGGTCTTAAACTACATCCTATTATCCAGGATGGTCCTGAAAATCAAATCAAGGCGTATCCTAAAGACTGACACTTTTACGACTGAATCATACTATGCTACAACAGAATTTATGCTACATCTTGCTATCTAATGGAAATCTTAAAACTTGGTCCCACTATTCAGGGGGGGTCCTGACAACTCCAAATTGAATCCTGTCTTAAACCGTGCAAACTTTGCAGTCAACTTACATTCTTATATGATTTGTTTTGAAATTTATCTAAGCCCTATTTTTCAGGAAGGTCCTGAGAGTTTACGGTCAAACCTGTTTTGGTGCTTGCTCTTCCCCTACGGAGTGTTTCTCCGAAAC
>NW_017695090.1:0-3732 GCF_001879085.1 Nicotiana attenuata
CACTCCCCCTTGGATGTACCAAAAAATAGATAATATGCCTCGTTAAAACCTTACTAAGAAAAAACCCTGTGGGAAAAAATCTTAGTGAAGGAAAAAGAGTACACATATCTCTAATATGCTTTATTTGCTGCCTCATTAAAAACCTTACCAGTAAAACCCAGTAGGACAAAACCTAGGCTAAGGAAAAAAGAGTACAGCGTGTATCTTACTCCCCCTCATGAAAATATCACTTTATTTCTCGAAGACTTCGCATTCCAATCTTCTGTCTCAACTTCTCAAATGTTGAGGTTGGTAAAGCCTTAGTGAACAGATCAGCCAAATTTTCACATGAACGAATCTGTTGAACATTAATTTCACCATTTTGTTGAAGATCATGCGTGAAAAAGAACTTTGGTGAAATATGCTTTGTTCTGTCTCCTTTGATGTATCCTCCTTTCAGTTGAGCAATACAAGCAGCATTGTCTTCATATAGTATTGTTGGAGTATCCTTTTTCATAAGAAAACCACACATTTCCTGAATATGCTGAGTCATTGATCTTAACCAAACACATTCTCGACTAGCTTCATGAATGACTATTATCTCAGCATGATTTGAAGATGTGGCAGCTATTGTTTGTTTCATTGAACGCCATGATATAGCAGTACCTCCATATGTAAACAAATAGCCTGTTTGAGATCGGGCTTTATGTGGATCAGACAAATAACCTGCATCGGCATAGCCAATCATTTCTGACTTGAATTCATTAGAATAAAACAATCACATATCTATGGTTCCCCGAAGATATCTAAATATATGCTTAACACCATTCCAATGTCTTCTTGTTGGGGAGGAGTTGAATCTTGCTAATAAGCTCACTGCAAAAGCAATATCTGGTCGAGTATTGTTGGCAAGATACATCAGTGCCCCAATTGCACTAAGATATGGAGTTTCATCACCAACTAGCTCTTCATCATTTTCTTGAGGCCGAAATGGATCTTTATTTATATCAAGCGATCTCACAACCATTGGGGTACTCAATGGATGTGCATTATCCATGTAAAATCACTTTAAAACCTTTTCAGTATATGTTGATTGATGGACAAAAATTCCATTTGGTACATGCCCAATTTGTAGGCCAAGACAAAATTTTGTCTTACCGAGATCTTTCATTTCAAACTCTTTCTTCAAACACTCTATAGCCTTTGGAAGCTCTTTAGAAGTGCCAATGATATTCAAGTCATCAACATACACAGCTATGATGACAAATTCAGATCCAGACCTCTTAATAAAGACACAAGGGCAAATAGGATCATTTTTGTACCTTTCCTTTAGCAAATACTCGCTAAGGCGATTGTACCACATCCTCCCTGATTGCTTCAATCCGTATAAGGATTTCTGAAGCTTTATTGAACAAGTTTCTCTTGAACTTTTATGTGCTTCAGGAACTTTAAATCCTTCAGGGATTTTCATAAAAATTTCATTATCCAGTGAGCCATATAAGTAGGCTGTGACAACATCCATCAATCGCATATCAAGCTTTTTATGGACTGCCAGATTTATTAGATACCTGAAGACAATTGCATCTACCACAGGAGAATATGTCTCCATATAATCAATGCCAGGCCTTTGTGAAAACCCTTGTGCCACAAGTCGTGCTTTATATCTTACGACTTCAACTTTCTCATTTCGTTTTCACACAAAAACCCATTTGTACCCCACTGGCTTGACACCTTCAGGCGTTCGAACTTTTGGTCCGAAAACTTCACGTTTTTGAGTGAAGCCAATTCCACTTGAATTGAATTTTTCCATTTTGGCCAATCATTTCTCTGTCTACATTCATCGACAGATTTTGGCTCAAGATCCTCATCTTGTTGCATTATTTCAATTGCAACATTATATGCAAAATTGTTATTAACCACAACATTATTTCGGTTCCACCTTTTTCCTGTAGAGACATAACTTATTGAGATCTCTTCATTTTCATCATTTCCAGGTACTAGAACCTCCTGTGAGGTCTTATCAATTGCTATGTCCTTATGTTCCTCTTGAGCAATTGCCTCTATGTTATGATCAACTTGATCATTTGCTCCTTTCCTTTTTCGGGGATTCTTATCCTTGGAACCAATTGGTCTACCACGTTTAAGGCGTGGCCTAGACTCATTTGCATCATCATACTGTCCAGCTGGGACATCAACTCGAATTGGAGCATTTACAACTGGAATATGCGATTTAGTAACCCGTGGAAGGTTAGTAAATGCATGTGGCAATTGATTTGCAATATTTTGCATATAAATAATCTTTTGAACTTCTTGTTCACATTGATTTGTATGAGGATCCAAATGAGATAGAGATAATACGTTCCAATCTCTCTCTTTTTCTAGCTGTTTATTTTCTCCCCCTAATGTTGGAAAAACTGATTCATCAAAATGACAATCAGCAAATCTGGCTGTAAACAAATCTCCTATCATAGGCTCCAAATATTTAACAATAGAAGGATATTCATAACCAACATATACTCCCAACCTTCTTTGGGGACCCATCTTTGTGCGTTGTGGTGGAGCAATTGGAACATATACTGCACATCCAAAAATTCTTAGATGGGAAATATTTGGCTCCTGACCAAAAGCCAACTGTAATGGGAAGACTTTATGATAACTGGTTCGCCTTATGCGCACAAGTGCTGCTGCATGCAAAATAGCATGTCCCCACACTGAAAGGGGGGGTTTTGTCCTCATTAGCAATGGTCTAGCTATTAGTTGAAGTCGTTTAATCAATGATTCTGCTAGACCATTTTGAGTATGAACATGAGCAACCGGATGCTCAACTTTTATTCCAGTGGCCATACAATAATCTGTAAAGGCCTGAGATGTAAATTCACCAGCATTATCAAGACGAATTGTCTTAATTGCATAATCTGGAAATTGTGCTCTTAACCTTATTATTTGGGCCAACAATCTCGCAAATGTCATATTACGAGTTGACAATAAGCACACATGTGACCATATTGTAGATGCGTCTATCAAGACCATAAAATACTTGAATGGTCCACATGGAGGGTGTATAGGCCCACATATATCATCCTGTATACGTTCCAGAAATGCAGGGGATTCAATCCCAACTTTAGCTGCTGATGGTTTAATAACCAATTTTCCTTGAGAACAAGCAGCACAAGAGAATTCCTTAAATTGAAGAATCTTCTTATTCTTCAATGTGTGCCCATTTGAATTCTCTATTATTCTGCGCATCATGTTAGAACCGGGATGGCCCAACCGGTAATGCCAAATGATAAAATCGTTTGAAGTAGTAAACCTTTTGCTTACTATGGCATGTGATTCAACCACACCAATATTTGTGTGATACAACCCAGAAGAAAATGCAGGTAATTTTTCGTGCACACATTTTTTTCCCGCTTTTATTGTAGTAATATAAAGGTATTCAACCTTTCCTTCGTTAGAGGTCTCAACATGGTAGCCATTTTGGCGAATAGCTTTGAAACTCAACAAGTTTCTTTGAGACTTACTACAATACAATGCATTATTAATAGTTAATATCGTTCCTCCAGGTAGTAATAAGGCCGCTCTTCCAGAGCCCTCAATTAACTTTGTACT
Source organism: Nicotiana attenuata (assembly GCF_001879085.1). NCBI lineage: Eukaryota > Viridiplantae > Streptophyta > Magnoliopsida > Solanales > Solanaceae > Nicotiana > Nicotiana attenuata. The sequence continues at coordinate 3,589 of NW_017695090.1, forward strand.
ACCAGATATTGTATTAACATAAGCCTTTTTCATAATCAAATAAGAGAAAAATTTCTTTTCTCTTAATATTGTGGGAGTTGTAGCACTATCCAAAAGGCATAAATCTTCATTACTCATCTTGGATCCAATTGAAGACTGGGGAAT
>NW_017695091.1:0-3732 GCF_001879085.1 Nicotiana attenuata
AATCAAACCAATGTTACTCAGCAATGGTGACCTCGAGCTTAGTGACCTCGAGATGAATTAGGAACTATAAAATAAGAACAGTAAGAAGAAAGGACAATTCTGATGAACAGTAAGCGAATGATTGTATGATGTTACAAATGATTGGGGTCCCCTTTATATAATAGGAGAACTCTAAATAAGGTACATTTCTATTTACAGTAAGGAATATTATTGGTGCAGCTGTCTAACCGCCTAGTACAGAATCGTACAATCCTATTCCGAGATTTGCGCCATGATCTTGGGGAATACCGCGCCGACTCACCACGAATCCCAATAACTTCCCAGATGGAACTCCAAACGCACACTTTGCTGGATTAAGCTTGAGGTTGTACCTGCGGAGTCTCTGGAAGAATTTCCTCAAATCCCTGACATGGTCACATCGTTTCCTCGACTTTATGATCACGTCGTCCACATAGACCTCGATTTCCTGATGTATCATGTCATGGAACATGGTAGTCATTGCCCTCATATACGTTGCCCCTGCGTTCTTCAACCCAAATGGCATGACTCTATAACAATACGTTCCCCAAGGCGTGATGAATGCCGTCTTTTCTGCATCCTCCTCATCCATCAAAATCTGGTGATAGCCCGCATAACAATCCACGAAGGAACCAATCTCATGTTTGGCACAATTGTCAATCAATATATGGATGTTTGGCAGTGGGAAGTTGTCCTTCGGGCTCGCCTTATTGAGATCACGGTAATCAACACACACTCTGGTCTTTCCATCCTTCTTTGGTACAGGCACCACATTAGCTAACCAGGTAGGATATCGGGTAACCCGTATGACCTTCGCCTCAAACTGCTTGGTAACCTCTTCTTTGATTTTCACACTGATATCTGTTTTAAATTTCCTCAACTTCTGCTTGACAGGAGGGCATTCCGAATAAATGGGCAGTTTGTGGACCACCAGATCGGTACTTAAACCCGGCATATCATCATATGGCCATTCGAAAATATCTTTGTATTCAAGCAACAATTTAATTATCTCCTCCCTGAGCGGGGCTTCCAAATGGACACTTATTTTTGTTTCCCGAACATTCTCCTGATCCCCTAGATTGATTGCCTCTGTGTCATTCAAGTTAGGTTTGGGTTTTTCCTCAAATTGACTTAATTCTTTACTGATTTCTTCCAAAGCTTCCTCGTCATCGTATTCCCCCTCGCCATCACACTCAATTTCTTGTATTACTATTTCACATTGATTATCAAGACTAGGCCGGAGACTCCTCATGCATGACATATCATTGAAACCAGCATAAAAGGGACTGTACAGGAGAGAAAAGAAAACAAAATAAAGGCTATCAGGAATGAAGAGAGAAGGAAATTGCATTTCATTAAAATTGTAAGATAACAAGGTTTAACTCATCCAAATGGACGGAACATAGAAATCCGAATTACAACCTTGGAAATAATCCAGATTTAATACTCAAAGGAAAAACTAACTACCACGACTCCTTCCGAGTTGGAAGAGGAGTAGCTTCCCAGTTATTGAGCTTAGCCCGAGATCCCACGAACTGCACATCAATTTTACTCGGACCTTCGCCTGCTTCCACCATATTTACTTCATCGAACACCTTTTCGAACCTTTCGATCATATCCTTGTCTGGTTCTATCACCACAGAATTTGGCATTACTGTTGCTGGGTGTCGTTTAGTACCAGGCCGGACGAAAGAACGGGAAAGGCGAGGAATAGGTTTTGGAAGGGTCCACACTCTCTTCTTCATCTTTTTGGCTCTCCTTATGTCAGCAGTAGTGGGTTTGAAACCTAGCCCAAAAGTGTCCAGATTTCCAGGAAGAGACACTGGCTGTATGATTCCCTGCAGTGAAGCACCCAAACCCTTTCCGGGCAAGAATCCATTCCTTATCATCTCTGAAGCTACCATGACAGATGCGGCAGCTATCTTGGGCATAGGAACACACTCCCCTTCCGGGATTTTAGCAACTGGCACTGTGTCCATGACTTGGTACACCCACGGACCTTTGTCATTTTCAACTTCCTCGAAGGGTGTAATAGCATTACAAGAATTGTCCTCTCCATGAACCACAATCTCCTGCCGATCCCATTCAAATTTGACCATTTGATGCAAAGTAGACGGTACTGCCTTTGCGGCATGAATCCATGGCCGTCCCAACAAAAGATTGTAGGAAACCCTAACATCGAGCACTTGAAACTCCATAGTGAATTCCACATGTCCTATTGTTAACTCCAGCACAATATCTCCCACTGTGTCTTTCCCTCCGCCATCAAATCCCCGTACACAGATGCTATTTTTATGAATTCTTTCACTGTCAACTTTCAACTTTTCTAGAGTGGAGAGAGGGCAAATGTTTGCACTAGAACCATTATCAATTAGCACCCGAGTCACCACGGAATCTTCACACTTCACTGTGAGGTAAAGTGCTCTATTATGTTCAGTTCCTTCCAATGGCAACTCATCATCAGAAAACGTTACCTTGTTAACCTCAAAAATTTTGTTGGCAATCTTCTCAAGATGATTCACAGTGATTTTATCTGGCACATGGGCTTCGTTTAGAATCTTCATCAATGCCCGGCGGTGTTCATCCGAATGGATCAATAAAGACAATAATGAGATCTGTGCCGGGGTTTTTCTCAATTGTTCCACGATCGAATAGTCTTGTGCCTTCATCTTTTTCAAAAACTCTTCAGCTTCTTCTTCAGTAACAGCCTTCTTTACCGGTGCCGGATTGTCTTTAGCTGCTTTAACCTTTCTCAATTCTTCTGGGGCAAAGCACCTCCCCGATCTAGTCAACCCATGAGTTTCACACACTTCTTCTTTAACTTCCTTTCCTTGGTACATCACAGTCACCCTGTCATAATTCCACGGGACAGCTTTTTCACTAACCACTGGCAACTGGGTCACCGGTTTAATGATAACTGGTTCTGTTCGAGCGCCTTTTACAACCAACACAGGCTTAACAGCTGCTCCTGGTATTGTCACCTTAACAGGTTCTGGTTTTACTATCGTCACTGGTTCACTGACTGTCCGGTCCACTGCGACCAATGCTTTCCCGTCAATCAATTTCTCATTTGCTTTATTTTCACTTTCCCTAATCATCATCACAGTTTGCGACGGCTTCTTGTATTCTCCCTTCTGCACTAACTCGATCATGTGAGCCTCATGATGAATTGGTAATGGGTTCTGCGTGATATTGGGAGTCTCCGGAGCCTGCACTTCAATTCTCCGGGTATCAATAAGTTCCTGAATGGCAGTTTTCAGATGCCAACATTTCTCCGTGTCATGTCCGGGCGCTCCTGAGCAATACTCACAGTTTACTGAATGGTCCAGGTTCCTTAGGGGAGGGTTTGGCAATTTGGGTTCAATCGCGTTCAACATGCCCAACTGTCTTAGTCCGTGGTACAAGCTAGTGTAAGATTCACCCAAGGGAGTGAAAGTCTTCTTCTTTTGCAACCTATCATTCTTAAATGCGAAATTGGGTCGGAAACCGGTTCCAGCGGAATTTCTATTGGTTCTTGGGGGTGGGTTGGCGTTTTGAGATGAGTAAGTATTTTGGGGAGTGGATGCACGCCATTGTGCATGGGTAGGAGGTTGGGGGTATGTCTGGGCATGGTGGACAGAGAAATGGGGAGCGGGAGGTGGGTAGTAATGCTGTGGTGGGCCATATGGGGTATGTGGGTAAGTTTGGGGGTGAGGGCGAGGTTGGTGATAATAT
>NW_017695092.1:0-3731 GCF_001879085.1 Nicotiana attenuata
TTTAGCATATCCTTGATCTCCTTCAGGTCCGCATTCCCAGGTTCTTTATTCCTATTAACTTCACAAGAAAAGGTAGAACCATCATAGTAAGGGGTTGGGGGAAAATAAGAAATATAAGCACAACCATGAAGGTAACCATTTTTACCACCACACACATCACACACATTCCGCAAATAAGATTGAGTTGGTGCACATAACTCGCTCTTAGGAACGTTTTGAAAATTTTGCCACGGGTGGTTTCCTTCACAATATGTATGGAGATCAATAGCAGAATTATCTACACCTAAATTCCTATAATTCCAAGATGTCATGTTTCTCAAATCAACAGTTATAATAAAAATACAAAAAATAATAAAACAACTAAAAGTTCAAACTTGAACCCTAGCAATATATACAGCTACAACTACACCGTTAGTTCCCCGGCAACGGCGCCAAAATTTGATCACGCCCAACTCTAGTCCTAAAAAGGATAAGCGGTCGCTGCAAATATAATCCAGTCTAAAAGTCCGGAGTCGAATCCCACAGAGAACTAAGGCTTAGCTGTATCTGTTTAATATCACCAAGAAGACAAGATTGAAAATAAATAAACATCTGAAAAACTAACTATGCTTGATATGTAAACAATTGGAATAGGTCTAAGGCAATGGTTTCCCCCGTTGGTACTTTCCTTGGTTGTATATGTCCTATAACTATGATTTAGCTATCTCTAACAATCATGAACTCTCCATCTATCATAATTCTTTCTCAAGTAATTATAATAATCTACTAGACGCACTTTCTCAAGCTACGCTAGCTACTTGCACAATACGGTTCACTTAGATTGCACCCGGGGTTTCGTTATCTCTAATCCAACCCCTAAACCCTCGGTTATGACTCTCGTCTATACTCCGGAAGTGATGTTGTTCAAACAACTACCTAAATATGCACTCTCTCTCAAGCAGATACATAATAAATAGGAACGGCTAATTGAGGATCCTTTCAATTAACCACAATCAAAACATAGGAGAACAATTAGAGATTAACAACCAAATATAATTATATTGATAAAACAACCAAGTTATTCCCAACGGGTTCCACCAAAACCTTAGATTAAGGTTTTTAGCTACTCATGACAATGGGTAAATCAAATACTAAAAGATTCATAATCATGAATTGCAAGAGAATAAAGAAGAAAAGAAATAAAGATGTTTTAGGTGATCTCTCACAATTGTTTTTCTTGCCAAAGTACTCTCTAATAATGTTACATGCCTCCTTTGGGCGAGTTCTGGCATTTAAATAGGGTTTTGGGCTAAGAATTCCGGAATTTGCACTTCAGTCCCTTAAGTTCCCGTCACCTGCCGCGGTCCTACCGCGCCCACGCTGGGACCGCGGCCAAACGGCCTCTCTGAATCTCCTCTGACAGCTCACCGCGGTCCTACCGCGCCCACATTGGGACCGCAGCAGTTCACCTCCAGGCCTCGTTTGTGTATTTCAAATGGTTAACTCGGCGACTTTGATGCGATTGGCTTCTTTTTCTTCCATAAATGATACAAAACCACTCCATAGCCTTCTTCTAATGTATGTAACCTGAAAAACATGAAAAGCACTAATAAGAGCATTTTGCTATCACTTTTACAATAAAAACTCTACAAGAAAGTGGTTCTTTTGGGGCTTAATCATAGTTCAATTCACCTATTATCAACACCCCACACTTAAAGCTTTGCTCGTCCTCGAGCAATTTAAACCACACTTCTATGCCTAATGGCTCAATGAATTACCCAATTTATGTCACACCTTCCATTATGAAAGAATAACCTAAGCAGTGCAACTGCCACACCTCAGATGCAAACTCTAATGCCATGCCTCACACATGCTCACTCTAATTACTCTAACAGAGGTGAAAACTTGCTATTTCTTCCTGAGTCACAAGCCCTCACATTATTAATTTGAGAGAAGTTCCACACGTGTAGAATCAAACACAAAGAACTTTAGATAGAAAGAATTCACTCACTCTCAGCAAAGAATATTCATATGCCACACAGATACACCATAAGCTTGCCCTTAGTGTAATACTCTACTAATTGAGTTCATTCACTCTTGGATCAATTAGGACTTTAATTGGTTGTAATGTAGGCTACGGGACGGGTAGGATACATTTAGATATAAGAGTGACTACTCCTCCCTAAGCACTTTAATACATACATTTTAACATTTAAGCCCTATACTTATGTCAAACCAAACGCCACCTTCACATCAATTTATATTACCCCATACTACTTTAAGCACTTACATCAAGAGCCACCACTTATCAAGGATTTTTTTTTCACAACAATCCACTATATTTTTTTTTTCAATTCAAGTGGCTCTTCCTTTTTCAAAACAGTGCACCTTTCTCCGTATTCAATTAGTTCCACTCAAAAGCCAAACCAACCACCCCACACTTTAACTTTTACAAAGTTCATAACATTCAAGTGCTCGTGAGAGGTGAAAAGGTTCAAATAGATGGTTAATTCAAACAAATGGGTAAGGCTTGTAATGTGGTTACCAAAGAAACAGGATTACAAGCTCAAAGGGGTTAACTAAGATTCATAATAATTCGGTGGGTAAAATATGTATATATGGCTCAACAAGACATGCCTATATCACTTCCAAGACTGAACAAAACTACTATTTCGCTTTGCAAACACACAGGGCAAGTTCTAGGTATCACATGCAAGCACAGAATGTGGGTAATTCTCACACACACTTGGCAAGTAACTCATTCCGAACTAGTTCGTCAACACACTCACATGAGCATTCAAGCAAGACACACATGAGCCTAGACGTCGCACTCTCGAGTTCGTTTAGTTGTTAGCAGGTGTATACATCAAAAGGGTGGATTCATGCCCTTACCCCTCCTAATCTAAGAGAGTCTTCAGAGTCCTAAAAAAAAAATCTACCTAACCCGGTTCAAGAAAAAGCCCTTGGAAAAGAACCGTGGTCAAAAGAAAAACCAAGGGGGAATTACTACATTACCTAAAAAAAAGAAAATCTTTTTTTTCTTTAGACTTATATCCCTCAAGAAAATTGTCTAATAGATCCATCGTCGGGAAAAGTCCAATCTTTTCTATTTAAAAAAAATTATTCAATTAAACTAACACAACTAAATAGCATAGAAAGTCACCCAGACAATCTCCTCACCCCACACTTAAAATTGTGCATTGTCCTCAATGCACACCATAACTAATAAAAGGGTAAAAGAGACTCCCTGGTAGGCCAAATGCCGAAGCACTAACAACTCATGGGGTACTCAGACTTCTCCCAAGCTTGATCCTTCGTGCGGGTACCTCACACTTAGTTCCAACCATTTGGTTTGCTGTTGCATTCTTCCAATACCTTTGCTTTCCATGCTCCTAGAAAATAAAAAATTGACACTACAAAAATAATACAATTACAAAAAATAAAAAAATAAAAGAAAGCAATAAAGCTGGGTTGCCTCCCAACAAGCGCTTGATTTAACGTCGCGGCACGACGCGAATCACTTTTTGCCTCCACCTCGAGCTTATGAATTGAACCCCAAGTTTTGCTTCAAGCTTATGATTATGCTCTTGGGGCGGTACAAATTCTTGCGAGCCAAAAATTAGATAAAATCTTATGCACTTGTTGGCTCTCGACCGAGGAGTGTCACCTTGCCTAGACGGCCTTGAGAAATCCAAAATATAAGGCTCATCTACCTCTTCCTTGGACTCCTTTTTATGCTCATAAGGGTGAAT
>NW_017695093.1:0-3731 GCF_001879085.1 Nicotiana attenuata
GATTAAACGTCTGCAGTTGATAGCAAGACTATACTCATGAAAACGAGGTTACCCACTTCCGTTAGAGGTCATGCCATTTTGCATGCAACAATGCTAATTCGTCTTAGACCGACAAATTATCATAAATATTCCCCATTGCAATTAGTTTGGGTCATGAACCTAATATATCCCATTTACGAATTTTAGGATGCGAAGTATATGTGCCTGTAGCATCGCCATATCGCACCAAAATGGGCCCTGAAGAAGGTTAGGAATATATGTTGGGTTTGAGTTGCCCTCCATTATTCGCTACCTCGAAACATTAACGAGAGATTTGTTCACTACTCGATTTGCAAATTATCGATTCGATAAGGCATTTCCCCCAAAATTAGGGGGAGAAATTGGTGAAATCAAACGGGAAATTTCATGAAAAAATCCATCATTATCTCATCTTGATCAACATGCCTATATTGGATTAGCAGACTTCTAGGTTGGCAAGCTTCTGAAAAAGGGGTGCACATGTCACCTTAGGCGAATCCCACATTGAAATTGGAGAGGAAAGTGAAGAGTTTTATAAGAAATGACATACATTCACATGGTATGCGCGCTTTTGGAACTCGAGGTGGCGTAGCCCAAAAAGCACAAATTTGTGCGGGCCTAAGCCTAAAGCGGTCAATATGCGCCATGGGCTTGAATCGTAACAAATATGGTATCAGAGCCGAATCTCCCTTAGTACGATGGTGGGTCAAATCTCAGCAAGGACGCCAAGTCCTATGGGGGAGTGTGATGCCCATGATAGAAGGCGGGCTGATGAGTGCGGGTCAAGCAGGACTGGCAGACTTCTAGACATGCAAGCTTCTGAATAAGGGTGCACATGACACCTTAGGCGAATCCCACATTTGAATAGGAAAGGAAAGTATAGAGCTTTATTAGTTATGACATAAGTTCACATGGTACGCCCGCGTTTTGGGCTCGAGGTGGCGTAGCCCAAAAGGAAAAATCATGCCTACCTAGGCCCAAAACAGACAACAAGTACCATGGGCTAGGGTCCTGACAGACACTTCCCTATCAGCCATGTTGTCAAGCATAATAAAGTTTGTGAGAAAAATTAACTTCCCCACTCGTACTAGGACATCTTTACTAATCCTTTATGGCACTATCAATGACCTATCTACTATTTGTAAAGTGATCGTAGTGGGCGTAGGTGCTCCCAATTCTACCCATCAAATAAATACATGCCCCTAAATCACATAAGGCTCTTCTAATCTCGTGTTTCCTAATGGCCAATAGGATTGTAACATATCCTGGATCCTTTAGCTTTTGGGGAATCTTACTTTGCAATGTAGCACTGCACTACTCAGTAAGTGCAACTGTTTCAAACTCTACATGTTTTATTTTGTTAGCCACAATATCAATAAGGTATTTGGCATATTTAGCACTTTTTGCAAAACTTCCACCAAAGGCAGATTCACACGTACCTAACTCAAGATATCTAGGAACTTTCTATACTTGGAATCATCTTTCGAATTCTGCAGCCTTTGAGGAAAAGGTGGTGGTGGCCTTGCATTTATCTCTTGTGTGTATTCATAATCCTTCTTTTTACCTTCTTTCACCGGCTTAGGCACCAATCTTGCATAAACATCTTGGGGCACAAACATTTTAGGCGGCACCACCCCAGATGTTTTATCACTTCTCAGGTTAATGGTCTGCAATTGTTCTATAGGATTCTATTCAGTATCACTTGGGAGGGCTTCCACGGTTTTGGTATTTTAGTATGCCGCCAACTGCCCAATTTGCTTTTTTTGACTTTGAAAATTAGTCCCAAACTGCTGGTTATCATTTATAATCTGCTTGATGTGGCAATTTCTGGGGTTGATTGTAGTTTCCTTGAGGTCTGTATTGATTTTGATTTGCCTGATTTCCCTCCGATGAGAAATTCAGATGATTCCTCCAATTAGGATTATAAGTATTCATATGTTGCACATTGTGGTTAATTGGACCTAAACCTTTCTGTCCTACATAGTAAATAGATTCGAGATTCCATAGGTATTGGTCAATAGTGTGACCATCTCAAAAGATTTCACGACAAGTAGCCATTTGTTGAACATGTTGCATCTAATGTGCCCGACCCATTACCATCTTAGTCATCCAATTTTTCAATGCAGCTATGTTTGCCAATGAAATATCGTCCAACTCGAGTGTACCTGTTGCTCAGTATTTTATCATTATCCTTAATTCACCCTCAGCTTGCTAGTTATGATCATTTGTGGTGAAGTATTTCAAAAAGCGTCTAAATTTGTCTATATGGTTTCTGCATGCAACTTTCTCCACAAGCTGAGTCGAGATTTGATTTTGAGGTCTCGTCTAACCCATCCACAAAAGTATGGCCCAACACCTCATTAACCCGATAATGATGCGGGAAATCTCTAAGTAGCAAAGTGTCTCACCATCTCTTTGTTGAAACCCAAGTATTTGGCTTCTTAGTGACTTTGTTTTCTTCGTGGAGAAAATTTTGATTAGAAATTTCCATGCTAGATCATCCCACATGCGGATTGAATTTGGTTGCTCTTTTTGCAGCCATTCCTTTTGCTTCCCCCAATAGAAAAAAGGTAAACAAAGTCAGTCTCACATAATCCTTGAAATTATTCGGATAGTTGTAAGTATCCGTAATCTCCAAAAAGTTCTGTATGTATCTTTGTGGATCTTCGTTAGATAGACCCACAAATTGCCATATTGACTATATTAGTTTCACCATGTACTACTTAAGCTCAAAGTGGCTAGTTATGTTTTGATTCATGATCGCCTGAGTCATATTTGCGAGATTAGGCCTTGTGGCCTCTATCACCGGTCTCTCATTGTTTTCTCCCCTCTCTATTGGCCGTCTTTGGACTACGATGCCTAACTCTGTAGTTCTAGTTCATTCTTCGAACTGCATCCTTAACTTGTGAAAGAGTCTTTAAGACTCAGGTTCGTAAGGAGGAAACTCATTTAGGTTGTTACTTCCTCTTAACTTTCAATGTGAACACACGTAAAAGCAGAAATAATAAACAAATTAAAACTCAAACAAATAAAGAATAAAAGCTTATTTCAGACAAGTAGCTAATTTCTAAATACCCGGTAGTGGTGCCAAAAACCTTTTGGGGAGAACACACACGCAAGTATACGTTATCGACCAGTAATAAAGTGATGAGAAAGTATCATCCCATGAGGATTTACAATTATCTTTTATCTAAACTAAACTATTTATAAGTTAATTGTTCAGGCGGTTTGAAGATGATGTTTGTGATTTTTATTATCTAGAATTACTATGAAAACCAAACAATAGTCAGAAGAATAAGAATGCATGTAGAGAAAACAAACACTTAGGAGCAAATTCAATAAGGATGAGATACCTAGGGTTATGGGATTAGCGTCTCTCCTATTGCGTTTTCCGTTTGATTCAATTACTTGATCTATCTTATTTGTTGATTAACAAAATTTATTATGCTCGTGCTTTCGACGCTTCGCTCACCTACTCAAGCCAACCTAATACTTATAGTATATAGAATCAGAGTTAACAAGAATGCGTGTATATCTCTTGCAAAAATAACCATGTAAGGCAACAAGAATATGTCTATCCTAATTACGAATCTATTCTCCGATGCACAGATTCAAGAACTTACTTTATTCAATCGTATATGCAATATGAAGTTCTCACTTTCGAGTTCAACTATAAATTCATAGATAGTACTCTACTATTACCTAGGACGTAA
>NW_017695094.1:0-3731 GCF_001879085.1 Nicotiana attenuata
AAAACCCGCAAAGGGCGCTGTTGGCCGAAAAGAAGACACCTCATCACTAAAAGAGTCCTGGCGAGGTTCCCTGGTTTTGAAATACGGATTAGTGGGTTCACAAGAAGCTGGAAAGTTTGTGTGTGTCGGGCGTCCAGTCCAAGAAGCATGTCATGATCATTTGAAGCCAGCATGCACACCCCAGATAAGTCCTTCTTTTCCCCGAAAGGGATGCTTCTCTTTAAACTCATCTGTTTGCTTTTCTGCATACTGTTCTTTGAATCCCTTCCGGCTTAACTCTGATTCCGTAACTAGTACAAAGAAAAGGTAGCAGGACCGGTTTCACAGGGCTCCGCCTGGTTAGAGTCGAAGAAACACCCAGCCTCAGCGAGTGCGTCAGGCCAATCTCGACTGACCATAGTGGTTGATGCTTTCGAAGCAAGAACATTGGAAAAGAAAGGAAGTCAAAGGCAAAGGTCCCAAGGGCAGAATAAAGTGAAAAGGCTAGAGCCCACACGGGCGAGTCATCATGAAGTCCTAAGGCTGAACCCGGTCAGCTTGAAAAGAGATTCACTCTTAAGGCGAACCAACAGCAAAGTTCTCAACGGAAATGGGGCCGGGATCAAGCAATTAGGATGATCAAGGCCACAAAAACCAACCACCGTTTCAAACTAGCAAATTGTTCTTTGTTGAAAACAGGTTTAGTTCAAAGCAACCGTGCAAGAAGCAGGTGCAGTCCAAAAAGAAATGAACTGCGCAAGCGCTGAAACAGCTTTGTAGCAGGAAAACGATCAAAAAGGAAGTTTCCCCTCCCCAAGTTCTTTCATGTGTTTTGCTAAATAAAAGGAAAACATAAAAGAGGAAAACAAAAGAAGAAGACAAAAGAAAGAAATAAAAATGAAATCCCAAAAGAAAAACAAATCATGGTAGCATAAGATCCCATTCCTTAAATATCCCGGCCAAAAGACCGAGAATCTCCCGGCCAAAAAAAACCGTGGAGCTTTTTCTTTCCAAATCCCGGCCAAAACACCGAGGATCTCCTGGCCAAAAAAAAAACAAAACCGTGGAGCTTTTTCTTTCCAAATCCCGGCCAAAAACCGAGGATCTCCCGGCCAAAAAAACCGTGGAGCCTTTTTCTTTCCAAATCCCGGCCAAAAAACCGAGGATCTCCCGGCCAAAAAACCGTGGAGCTTTTTCTTTCCAAATCCCGGCCAAAAAACCGAGGATCTCCCGGCCAAAAACCGTGGAGCTTTTTCTTTTCAAATCCCGGACAAAATACCGAGGATCTCCCGGCCAAAAAATCGTGGAGCCTTTTCTTTTCAAATCCCGGCCAAAAACCGAGGATCTCCCGGCCAAAAAATCATGGAGCTTTTTCTTTCCAAAATCCCGGCCAAAAAACCGAGGATCTCCCGGCCAAAAAATCGTGGAACTTTTTCTTTCTAAATCCCGGCCAAAAAAAAACCGAGGATCTCCCGTCCAAAAAATCGTGGAGCTTTTTCTTTCCAAATCCTGGCCAAAAAATCGAGGATCTCCCGGCCAAAAACCGAGGAGCCTTTTTCTTTCCAATTCCAGGCCAAAAACCCGAGGATCTCCCGACCAAAAAACCGAGGAACTTTTTCTTTCCAAATCCCAGCCAAAAACCGAGGATCTCCCGGCCAAAAAACCGTGGAGCTTTTTCTTTCCAAATCCCGGCCGAAAAACCGAGGATCTCCCGGCCAAAAAACCGTGGAGCTTTTTCTTTCCAAATCCCGGCCAAAAACCCGAGAATCTCCCGGCCAAAAAACCGTGGATCTTTTTCTTTCTAAATCCCGGCCAAAAACCGAGGATCTCCCTACACAATCCTGATTTGCGCTTAGATATGTGTCACAACTAACTCACGAAATTTTCCTAGTGAAAACTGGGGCAGAAAATTTCGTTCGTTTGTTTGTTTTGGTATCTTAAGCAGGTCAACCTCAAGACGCAAGGTGTGAAATGACCAATGGGATGAATCTCAATCCAGAATCAAGAAAAGATGAAAAGAACGAAAGGTGATGAACTCAAATGTGAAGCAAGCAAGGGCGCGGATTGCTCAAAATCTGATTGAAGTCACAAGCTCCGTTGATCTTGTTTTGACCCAATGCTGCATGAAGAAGTAAAACACCTACAACTTGCGAGCATCAAGATTCAGATCGAAGTCCATAGCAAAATCAGCTAAGACTCAAGATCAAGTTTCAAGACAATTATAGATAGGAATCTTGTAACTCATAATTGATAGGCATAGCTAGTTTAGCTTTGATTTTTCTTTTGGTGTAATAAGGAGGTCAGCAAGCAGTAGCAGCAACAACAGCAGTGAAATCACAGCTCCTGGTAGTCCCAGCTACCAAACCTTCCAGAACTACACTGACCTGATTCCTTTATAGCCAAGGATATGTAGGCAACCTTTGAAGTAGGGTTCGGTCAGACGGTTTTCAAAAATGCTTCTCCTGGAGTGCCGAGCTGGCAAAAATCCCTCATGTTGCTCATTTATCTTTGCCCGAAAACCCTTCGTGTCTTCGAGCAAAGAGGGGCAGCTGTGAGCATGTGATTTTTGCCTCGCACGAATTACTCCTACAGATTTCTTAGATTTAGGATTTTTTCTTTTAATTGTTTAATTTGTAGGAATTAATTGCACAATTTTCGTGTTTATTTGTATTTTTACTGTGTGCATTTTTTAACATAATTCATAAAAAAATACAAAAATTCGCATTGCATTTGCATTTAGGATTTAATCTTATATATTTTAGATTAATTAGTAATTAGGATTTCACAAAAAATATAAAAATCACAAAAAAAAGAGTTATTTTTGCTTTGGGCCAGCCCAAGCCAAAACCCGTTCAAAATCCCTTCCAACCCAGTCCAAACCCAAACCCCAATCTGGTCCAGCCCCAGGTCAGTCAAAACGACGTCGTTTTGTGGGTTTTAATCAGGACCGTCGAGGTTTCTTGATCGGACGGTCCTGAAGCCCACATCATTTAATATATATATGTCCAAATGACACCACCCCCCTTCAGACCCCCCCTACCCTCTCATCTCTCTCATCTCTCACCGGACACCCCAACCCCACCGTTCACCGCCGCCCTCCGCCACCGGCCGGAAATCGTCTCCGCCGGCGGCGGGTCTCCAATGGTTACCAAAATTTCACCACCGCTACTCCTTCACCTCCCCTTTTCAAATCCGACCCCCTTTTCCTTCAAATCTCACCCAAACGTCTCGAATATCAGATCGAAAAATCCGGCCAAAACGCAAACTCATCCAAATTCCACCAAACTTACACCCCTGACTCTCCTTAACTCCCTCAGCCCAAATATGCAACTATCTCCCTTCGAATATCACCAGAAGGTTTCGAATATTAAATCGAAATTTGACCGGAAAAAACCCTAAAATGCTAAAATTGGGGATTCTACGATTTTGGGTTATAATAATTCTTAATCATGTTTTTTCTCATGAAAACACATGATTAAGGACAGTTCTAACCCAAAAATGCCAAAGAATTTTGTCAAGAAGGACCGCTGGATTCGAGTTTGAGGTATTTTTATTTTTGTTTGTTTATTCCCTTTCCTGTGTTCTTTGATTCATGAGTTTTGTTCTCTTAGTTTATTTTGGTAATTAGGACATTCAATTTCAGTATGTTTGCCATTAATTTTCTTTAGGGTTAGTTTTTAATTCATGACTCAGTAGGTTTTCTTCTTAGTTTGATTTTTTATCATGAGTTTTCGATTTTCTTTTAATCCAAA
>NW_017695095.1:0-3731 GCF_001879085.1 Nicotiana attenuata
AACACCTTGCCGAGGGCCTGTGCACCCCCGGAATTAGTCGGGGCTCTTAGAGACTCGGACACCCGGTGCAAAATAAAAAAACAAATAATGAGGACTAAGCATAGTTTTAATGCTTTGTGATATTGAACAACAATTTTCAGTGTTAACTTTTAGTCTATGAAACTCGATTCCTGATTTTATGGCCAAATCTTTCAGCTTTACATGATTGATATGTTGATATTCTGATAGATGCTCAAATTACCACATGAAGCTTTGTCCTTTGTAGTGTTATTATCTGTCACCGTATGATTCAAATACGTTTGTTAATGCCTTGAAGTTGTTCAATTGCATGATGCAGCAATGAGAATGACATCACGGAGAGGCTTAAGCGTATTATTCAAGCAAATGCCAGACTTCTCGAAGACATTTCTGATACAAGTTTTCAAAATAAGAGTCTGGTATTTTTTAGTTCACTTCCTGATCTTTTTTGATCGAAGACTTCCTTCTGATTTTGAAAATCAATGATTCAGTGTTATCAATTATCAGCTTTTTGTAGCTTCTTTTTTTGGTTAATTAGATGGAAATCTTAATATACTTTTCATGGACTTTATATTCAATATGTGCTGTATTGCTGTTATGTTATAGTCGAACTCTGCCTACTGGAATGAGAAGTACTAGGCATGTTTTGATATCTATTGCATCTCACCCATCGCCAAAAGATTTTACATTGCATATCGACATTTTAGGAGTCCATTTTTCTTATAAGTGATGTTCAGAAACCTAATATGATTATATCTTCCGTTCCATAAGTGTGGGTGGCTATTTGTGGTTGGTTTTTCTTAAAACAAGTATAGAGTAGAGTGTTAAGAGGAATCTCAATTGGTCTTACTCCTTATTGAAGTTGTTGAGTTATATAAAATCCTCATTAGATAAATAAGAACATCCAAATTATAAAGATTTTGGGCCGCTTCACCCTTTGCATGAATGTTTCATGGATGCTTAGGTCTTTAGTGTGGCATCTGAGACGCACTTTGTTAATTGTGAAGAACATTTACCTTGAGTCTGATTCAGCCTCAAAAACTAGCTCATTTAGTGAAAATTGTACTCGACCACATGAGAATTTCTGCTTCTGCCCAGCTTTTTTTCACCATGCCACTTCCGTTAACTCGTTATCAGGTTCTCAGCGTGTTATTTCTAGCATCAGCTTTTGCCGGCTGTGGAAAAGCACCAGTTGATAACTTTATCTCTAAGTTAGAGATGTAGTTTAAGATATTTATGATGCAATAGCATGCAAATTACAACTGATGGGAATTCTTTCATATATTATGCACTTCAACACTGGTGGGTTAGTACTTTGTACTTGCTGGTTTAGCAGATAAAGTTGTCCTCAGGGGTGAATACTAATACCAGGGTTACATTCTCTCCTACCTAAATTGACCTTTTACTTCCATAATATGAATTTAAGAATTTATCCATTTATACCTGTGGAGAGAGCTGCAACAATAGATTTTAAACCTATGTTAGGTAAATTATTTATCAAATTGTTTTAGAATCATTGAAACGGAAAAGCCTTGTGCTTTTGTTAAATCTTGGTATTTCCGCACACTATTGCCAATTACTGTGTCTTCAAGATTAAATGGCTGGGATAGTGTCGGGTGGATTTCTGAATCTAACTACTGTATAAGCGACTCGACTTGGTTTGTCTGGTAGTTTTGTTAGTTCTGCCAAATCCTAGCACTACTTCACCAAATTATCTCCTTTTCGAAAGATGTACCTGTTTCTTTTTATAGTCTTATTGAACACTATGTCAGTCACCGGAGAGTCTAGATATCAATCCTGCTAAACTGTGTGCCAAGCTTTCTATTCCCTGGTGAACACTACAAAATGATCATGCATTTTTTGACATTGGTTTGACATAGTAACTGAATGTTTAATACGAGCTTTTCCTATGAGAGATATATGTCAGCAAAAGGTGTCTATTTAGGCTGCACTCGAGGCGCGTAACAGGCAGGGTTTTTCCAAACGTTAGAGCTATTTGGACGTTTTGTACCGTGCATGGATAATTGTCAATTTGCTGATGCATTAGGACCAGATATTTTCTGCCTATTCATGCTACTTTCCTGTTTTTTTGGCTTACTTGATGTTACAACTTTGATATAGAATGCTTGGGTTGATCTGCAAATGGAAGTTGCACAGTATATAAACAGTGATGTTCGTGGAGTGCCACTACATTTGCAAGCTAGTAAACCAATGAGTGGTTTCACTCAACGCCTTAAAGGAAAGCAGGGACGATTCCGTGGAAATCTCTCAGGGAAGCGTGTGGAATATACTGGACGAACTGTTATATCTCCTGATCCGAATTTGAAAATTACAGAGGTCTGCCATGAAACTATTGTTTGATCAATATTGGTCGTTTTATTTCACTGTGAAGGTAGAATCACAAATACATATGCAGGTTGCCATTCCAATACTGATGGCTCGAATTTTGACATATCCTGAGCGAGTTTCACAGCACAACATAGAGAAGTTGAGGCAATGTGTTCGTAATGGACCAAATAAATATCCTGGTGCGAAGTTTATCAAGCATCCTGATGGAACTGAGATGTATGAACTATTAAATTTTTTAACCCCTTCCTGTAAAACACATCCATAAATCTTCTAAAGCCTGTCTTAATTGTATAATGCAGATCGTTGATGTTCTCTTCTAGAAAGCGTCATGCTGATGAATTGAAATTTGGTTATATTGTCGATCGGCATCTGGAAGATGGAGATATAGTCCTGTTTAACAGACAGCCAAGTCTTCATAGGATGTCAATCATGTCTCATCGGGTGACTATTATTTGATCAAATGATGTGTGAATGGACGTTTTGTTCATGCGGGCAGTGGATTAATTCTGTTTTTAAATTTTAAATTTTAAATTTTTCGTCAGGCAAGGATAATGCCATGGCGCACATTGAGATTTAATGAATCTGTATGCAATCCTTATAATGCTGATTTTGATGGGGACGAGATGAATATGCATGTGCCACAAACAGAAGAGGCGAGAACAGAGGCTCTTATGTTAATGGGGGTAAGTTTATTCCTTCCGTCCATCTTTACCTGACATATATGAAGAATTGAGTAAAATGGTAGTGTTTTGAGTTAGCTAGACAAGTGTTTGAATTAATAGTAATGTGAAAAAGAGAAGTCCAGTCGAGAAAAGGCCGCATCTTAGTGTTTTGAGGCTAAACATTTGATGTGTTGAGAAAAGTGTCAACCTTTTGTGGTTGGACTAAGACAGAAATATGGCCTATACTATCCAACCGATACAAAGTCTGTTTTGGCTTTTTTATTTTGACTAACATTTCAATTGTATTCAAGCTTTAAGAGAAGTAATTTGCTTGGTATAGTCCTTACAATAAAAAATTTCTTGGTATGGTCCACGGTTTTATTTTATATACATAATGTAGTACAATTTCTGGGAAGAACCAAAAATCTAGATTCAATATGGGATGATGATAAGCCGGGTTGGGTGTTTTCATTGCATTTATGCAGCTTACAACTTGTTTGGATGGTTGTTACCTATTGTATTGTATCGTTCTGTTACTTTAAATACAATGTTTGTTTTGATTGTTACTTAAATTTTATTGTATCGTATCGTTAAATCCGTCGTTACATAACGATGAAAAGTGCCACTTTATGGAATGACGGATTTGGTGTGGTGGCGTCGTTACCTTGCTTTTTTCTCTCATCTTGCCCTTCCTTATTATTA
>NW_017695096.1:0-3731 GCF_001879085.1 Nicotiana attenuata
TTTGGAATTTACGCCCCGATTCCCCATTTACCGCTTCCCCTAAGTTCATTTCTGCTATTTTGGTATGTCGGGACGTTCGGTGTTTAGTTTCGGAGAGTTTTGGGACACTTAGTCCCTAAACGAGAGCTTAAGTGTTGAAAAATGGTCTGTACTCGGAACAGTGTGAAGAAGACCTCGGAATGGAAATCTGATGGTTCCGTTAGCTCCGTTAGGTGATTTCGGGGTTGGGAGCGTGGTCGGAATGTATTTTGGAAGTCCGTAGCTCATTTAGGCTTGAAATGCCGAAGGTTGAATTTTTTTGAAGTTTCCGGTCCGATAGTGAAATTTTGATCCGAGGGCCGGAATGGAATTCTGGAAGTTGCAGTAGCTCAGTCGTGTCATTTGGGATGTGTGTGCAAAATTTCAGGTCATTCGGACGTGTTTTGGTTAGGTTTTTGATCGAAAATGTATTTTTATGGAATTTGAAGTTCTTAGGCTCAAATCATTGATTAATTCGACTTTCCGACGTTGTTTTAGGTGGTTTAAGGGTTGGTACAAGTTTGAATGAGGTATTAGGTGCTATTGGCTCTTTTGGTTGAGGTCCCGGGGGCCTCGGGACGATTTCGGGTGGTTAACGGAAGAATTTTTGAAGTGTTGCAGCAGCTGGTTTTTTCTCTCTTCTGGTATTTTCGCTTATGCGGCTTGGGAACCGCAGAAGCGGAACCGCAAAAGCGGCCTGGTCATCGCAGGAGTGGGTTTGGTCAGAGTTTTTTAGATACCGCAGATGCGGAGGAAATTCCGCAGGAGCGGCCTCGCATCTGCGAGAAAGAGAACCGCAGATGCGGAAACTTGGACTTTTATTAGAACCGCAGAAGCGGCTTAAATTCCGCAGAAGCGGCTTAAATTCCGCAGAAGCGGAACCGCATATACGGTTAATGGTCCGCAGAAGCGGACATTGGCTCTTTAGTGAGAGTCGCAGTAGCGACTCACTTTCCGCGTAAGCGGGACCGCAGAAGCGGTCCCTTGTCCGCAAAAGCGGAAATGCCTGTTTTGATATAGAAAATTCGAGGGTTTGAGTTCATAAGTTACAAAATCCAATTGAGAGCTCGGTTTAAGGCGATTTTGAGTGGGATTTGAAGTGAAGATCACCGGGTAACGTTTCTTTGGTCCCTTCTTGTTATATTTTATCATTTTATAGTTAAATACACCATTGGAATTCGAATTTAGGATCAAAAATTGGAAGAAACTTCATAGACCTAATTATTGAGTTTTGAGTGGGCAATTGACCTCCGATTTGGGAGATTTTTATATGGTTAGACTCGTGAGAGTACGAGGGTTCTGAAAATATGAAAATTATTCGATTCCGGGGCGTTGGCGTGGAGGGCATTTTGGTCATTTCACCTAATTTTACGTCGTAGCTTTGAATTTATTAGCAAAACCAGGTGTTTGCGATGTTATTTACAATGTGTAATTGAATTGAATAGATTTGAGCCATTTGGAGTCGGATACTCGTGGCAAGAGCGTGATTTCTAGTTGATATTGAGCCGGTTCGAGGTAAGTGGCTTGTCTAACTTTGTGTGGGGGACCTTTTTCCCTTAGGATATGATCTTGAATATTTGAATGCCCCGTACGTGAGGTGACGAGCGCGTACTTGAGCTAATTGTTGTAAATCCGTTTCTACTTGAAGTATTTAAATTGAGCTTTCTTGTTTACTTGTTCATTTTAACTGCAAGTTTGTACCTGTGCTAGCTTAGAGACTCATGTTTAGCTGGCTTACCTGCTTATTTGCTTTAACTGTGCTATTTGTACTCTGTGAAGCATGTTAGGATATAAATTACTACTTCGTGTCCTGATTTTTAGCATTGTTCCGAGATTTAGGAATCGTTGTTGTTGTGTATTTAATTTGGGACTACGGGACGGCTTCCCGGGAGATCCCTCTGTACTTGAGATATTCTGGACTGAGGGTGCGGGATACCAAGAGATCCCTGGCACATGTGTTTCTATATATATATTGGGATACCAAGAGATCCCCGGTTTACTTATTGAGGATACCAAGAGATCCTCGGGATACTAAGAGATCCCCGACTTATTTATTGAGGATACTTAGAGATCCTTGGGATACCGAGAGATCCCCAGTGTTGATGATGAGGATACCAAGAGATCCTCGGGATACCAAGAGATCCCCGGCTACTATTCCTTGTGAGGGCAGTTTTCCGTGTATTGTTACCTTTGCTTTCTATTACTGTTCTTCCTTATTTACCTGGTTTAGATTCACGCTGTAGACTTTATTTAAACTATTTCTATTATCTCATTATTTATTATGTTACCTCAGTAGGGCCCTGACCTTCCTTGTCACTACCCAACCGAGGTTAGGCTTGACACTTACTGAGTACCGCCGTGGTGTACTCATGCCCTTCCTGCGCATGTTTTTCATGTGCAGATCCAGGTACTTCCTCCCAGACGTATCATCCTCGTGGCGGAGAGTCCTAGCTGAGACTTGAGGTATATGTCTCTACTCTATTTCGGCTTTAACAGATAGTCCCTTTTCTTTCCTTTCATGTTGTTTAGACATTCTGGTGTAGAGCAGTTTACTACATTCTATTAGCCTGTGTTTCCCGTGAGTTTCTGGGTTTTGGGATTTAGTTGTAGACTTCCGCATATTTTGAGTTGTATAAGCTGAGTGGCCTTATATACAGTTGTTATTTCCGTATGTTCAGTTTTAATTTATTATTCCGCAAATATAAATTTGTTATTCCGCACTATTAGGCTTACCTAGTTGTAGGAACTAGGTGCCATCACGACATGTTCATGGAGGGTGAGCTGGGGTCGTGACATGGGTTGACAATTTGTGGAGAAATAAATTTTTGATTTATCAAAATTAATAGATTGTCCTGATTTATTAGTGAAATGAGTAATAGTATTAACCATTGTTTGGCATGTACTTGCAGTGATTTGTGAAGTCAGGATAATATCATCTGCAAAGAATAAATGAGATAAGGAAGGCCCATTTTTTGCTAATGATATTGGTTTCCAAGCCTGGTAGTCAACAACAGTATTGATCTTTCTAGATAACATTTCAAGACAAATGATAAACAAATAGGGTGACAAAGGATCACCCTGTCTGATACCCCGTGTGGGATGAAAAGTATCAGTGGGACTACCATTGATTAATATAGAGGTAGTAGTGGTAGTAACAGAAGACATAATTAGTTTAATAAACTGAGCTGGAAAATTTAAACTTACCAATGTATTTCGAATAAAGGACCATTCTAATTTATCAAACGCTTTTTCCAGATCAATCTTAAGAAGCATACTAAGTTTATTTCCTTTCATTTTTTGAAACTTAGTGATAATTTCCTGTACGATGATAGTATTATCCGCAGCTCTTTTATTTTGTTGAAAGTTAGACTGTGTCGGATGAATGATGTGTTCCAAAATTGGTTTTAATCTATTTACCAAAATTTTTATTATAATTTTGTAAATAGTATTACAAAGACTGATAGGTCGGTATTGTGCAACTGTGGAAGCATTATTATTTTTGGGGATAAGACAGATATAGGTAGAATTTATTGAGGGATCAATTTCATAGTCGATGAACACCTTATGACAGAAATTAAGCACAGAATCCCCAATGGTGTCCCAATAATTTTGGTAAAATAAGGGATGAAGTCCATCTGGCCCAGGAGCTTTCATAGGCTTGAAAGACTTGATAGCATTAAGAATTTCAAACTTTTGTAGAGGTTGTATTAGGG
>NW_017695097.1:0-3731 GCF_001879085.1 Nicotiana attenuata
GGGCCTGTTAAGGTGACAATACCAGGAGCAGCTGTCGAGCCTGTGTGGTGTAAAAGGCGTTCGAGCAGAGCCAGTCATCATCAAACCGGTGACCCAATTGCCCGTGGTTAGTGAGAAAGCTGTCCCGTGGAATTATGACAGGGTGACTGTGATGTACCAAGGAAAGGAAATTAAAGAAGAAGTGTGTGAAACTCATGGGTTGACTAGATCAGGGAGGTGCTACGCCCCTGAAGAGTTGAGAAAGGTTAAAGCAGCTAAAGACAATTCGGCACCGATAAAGAAAGTCGTTACTGAAGAAGAAGCTGAAGAGTTCCTGAAAAAGATGAAGGCCCAAGACTATTCGATTGTGGAACAATTGAGGAAAACCCCAGCACAGATCTCATTATTGTCCTTATTGATCCATTCGGATGAACACCGCCGGGCCTTGATGAAGATTCTAATCGAAGCTCATGTGCCAGATAAAATTACTGTGAATCATCTTGAGAAGATTGCAAATAAGATTTTTGAGGTAAACAGGGTGACATTTTCTGATGACGAGTTACCATTGGAAGGAACTGAACATAATAGAGCCTTGTACCTCACAGTGAAGTGTGAAGATTCCGTGGTGACTCGGGTGTTAATTGATAATGGGTCTAGTGCCAACATTTGCCCTCTTTCCACTCTAGAAAAGTTGCAAGTTGACAGGGAAAGAATTCATAAAAACAGCATCTGTGTACGGGGATTTGACGGCGGAGGGAAAGACACAGTGGGAGATATTGTGTTGGAGCTAACAATAGGACCTGTGGAATTCACGATGGAGTTTCAAGTGCTCGATGTCAGTGTTTCCTACAATCTTTTATTGGGACGGCCCTGGATTCATGCCGCAAAGGCAGTACCGTCTACTTTGCATCAAATGGTCAAGTTTGAATGGGATCAGCAGGAGATCGTGGTTCATGGAGAGGACAATTCTTGTAATGCTATTACATCCTTCGAGGAAGTTGAAAATGACGAAGGTCCCTGGGTGTACCAAGTCATGGATACAGTGCCAGTTGATAAAATCCCGGAAGGGGAGTGTGTTCCTATGACCAAGATAGCTGCCGCATCTGTTATGGTAGCCTCAGAGATGATAAGGAATGGATTCTTGCCCGGAAAAGGGTTAGGTGCTTCACTGCAAGAATCATACAGCCGGTGTCTCTCCCCGGAAATCTAGACACTTTTGGACTAGGTTTCAAGCCCACCTCTGCTGACATAAGAAGAGCCAAAAAGATGAAGAAGAGAGTGTGGACCCTTCCAAAACCTATTCCTCGCCTGTCTCGTTCCTTCGTCCGGCCTGGTACTAAATGACGCCCAGCAATAGCAATGCCAAATTCTGTGGTAATAGAACCTGACAAGGAGATGATCGCAAGGTTCGAAAGGGTGTTCGATGAAGTGAATATGGTGGAACCCGGCGAAGGTCCGAGTAAGGTTGATGTGCAGTTCGTGGGATCTCAGGCTAAGCTCAATAACTGGGAAGCTACTCCTCTTCCAATTCGGAAGGAGTCGTGGTAGTTAGTTTTTGATTTTCTTTGAGTACTAAATCTGGATTATTTCCAGGGTTGTAATTCAGATTTCTATGTTCCGTCCATTTGGATGAGTTAAACCTTGTTATCTTACAACTCTAATGAAATGCAATGTCCTCCTTTCTCCTTTCCTGATCGCCTTTATTTTGTTTTCTTTTCTCTCTTGTACAGTCCCTTTTATGCTGGTTTCAATGATGTGTCATGCATGAGGAGTCTCCGGCCTAGTCTTGATAATCAATGTGAAATAGTAATACAGGAAATTGAGTGTGATGGCGAGGGGGAATACGATGACGAGGAAGCTTTGGAAGAAATCAGTAAAGAGTTAAATCAATTTGAGGAAAAACCCAAGCCTAACTTGAATGACACAGAGGCAATCAATCTAGGGGATCGGGAGAATGTTCGGAAACAAAAATAAGTGTCCATTTGGAAACCCCGCTCAGGGAGGAGATAATTGAATTGTTGCTTGAATACAAAGATGTTTTCGCATGGTCATATGATGACATGCCAGGTTTAAGTACCGATCTGGTGGTCCACAAATTGCCGGTTTATTCGGAATGCTCGCCTGTCAAGCAGAAGTTGAGGAAATTCAAAACAGATATCAGTGTGAAAATCAAAGAAGAGGTTACCAAGCAGCTTGAGGCGAAGGTCATACGAGTTACTCGATACCCTACCTGGTTAGCTAATGTGGTGCCTGTACCAAAGAAGGATGGGAAGACCAGAGTATGTGTTGATTACCGTGATCTCAATAAGGCGAGCCCGAAGGACAACTTCCCACTTCCAAACATCCATATATTGATTGACAATTGTGCCAAACATGAGATTGCTTCCTTTGTGGATTGTTACGCAGGCTATCACCAGATTTTGATGGATGAGGAGGATGCGGAAAAGACAGCGTTCATCACACCTTGGGGGACGTACTGTTACAGGGTCATGCCATTTGGGTTAAAGAATGCAGGGGCAACGTATATGAGGGCAATGACTACCATGTTCCATGACATGATACATCAAGAAATCGAGGTCTATGTGGACGACGTGATCATAAAGTCGAGGAAACAATGTGACCATGTTAGGGATTTGAGGAAATTCTTCCAGAGACTCCGCAGGTACAACCTCAAGCTTAATCCAGCAAAATGCGCGTTTGGAGTTCCATCGGGGAAGTTATTGGGATTCGTGGTAAGTCGGAGCGGTATCGAATTAGACCCGTCTAAGATCAAAGCCATCCAAGGGTTACCACCGTCAAGGAACAAGAAAGATGTGATGAGTTTATTTGGTAGGTTGAATTACATCAGCAGGTTCATTGCCCAGCTTACAACTACTTGTGAACCCATTTTCAAGTTGTTAAAGAAAGATGCTGCGGTCAGATGGACGGATGAATGTCAAGCAGCATTTGATAAGATCAAGAAGTATTTGGCTAGTCCACCAGTGTTGGTCCCGCCAGAGCCAGGAAGGCCCTTGATCCTTTACCTGACTGTGTTAGACAATTCGTTTGGTTGTGTACTGGGGCAGCATGACATCACAGGAAGGAAAGAGCAGGCGATGTACTACCTCAGCAAGAAGTTCACATCATATGAGGTAAAATACACTCAACTCGAGAGGACGTGTTGTGCTTTAACCTGGGTAGCGCAAAAGTTGAAACATTACTTGTCAGCATATACTACCTATCTCATCTCTCGGTTGGACCCATTGAAGTATATTTTTCAAAAGCCCATGCCCACGGGGAGGCTGGCTAAATGGCAAATCTTGCTTACGGAGTTTGATATTGTCTACGTGACGCGGACCGCCATGAAAGCACAAGCACTGGCTGATCATCTGGCTGAGAATCCCGTTGATGACGAATATGAGCCTTTGAAAACATATTTCCCGGACGAGGAGGTAATGCATGTTGAAGAATTAGAACAGGTCGAGAAGCCTGGATGGAAACTGTTCTTTGATGGAGCTGCCAATGCCAAGGGTGTCGGAATAGGAGCAGTACTGATTTCTGAGACAGGGCAACACTACCCTGTCACTGCTCAACTTCGTTTCTATTGCACCAACAACATGGCTGAGTACGAAGCCTGTATCCTGGGACTGAGACTGGCTATAGACATGGGTGTCCAGGAAATCTTGGTCATGGGTGACTTGGATCTTCTTGTACACCAGATTCAGGGAGAGTGGGAAACACGGACTTGAAGCTCATACCATACCGGCAGTGTT
>NW_017695098.1:0-3730 GCF_001879085.1 Nicotiana attenuata
GTTGCTACAGTTTGAGAGAGAGTTTGCAGGTTCATTGAGGGTCTTATTCCACCCATCAGATCTAGCATGGCTCGAGAGTTGGAGATGGACATTCCTTATCAGCAGGTAGTGAGCATTGCTAGGAGGATTGAGGGTATGCTCGCCAGGGAGCGAGGAGAGAGGGAGGCCAAGAGGTCTCGAGAGTCGGGTCACTACTCTGGTGCCCGTACCCCATCAGCAGGTCGTTATGGCAG
Source organism: Nicotiana attenuata (assembly GCF_001879085.1). Classification (NCBI taxonomy): domain Eukaryota; kingdom Viridiplantae; phylum Streptophyta; class Magnoliopsida; order Solanales; family Solanaceae; genus Nicotiana; species Nicotiana attenuata. The sequence continues at coordinate 234 of NW_017695098.1, forward strand.
AGGTTATTCGGGTCGCCCTGTACATTCAGCTCTTCCAGCAGCCGGCAGTAATCCAGCTCCACCTCCACCTCAGGAGCCTTACTATGCACCTCCAGTTTCTAGCGCGCCTCCTGCGCAGGGTGTTTCTAGAGGTCAGTCCAGCAGGCCTAGTCCCAGCCAGTCACAGCCACCGCGTCCTCCCAGAGCTTGTTACGAGTGTGGTGATACACGTCACTTGGTGAGGGATTGCCCCAGACTTGGGAGGAGCGCGCCCCCACAGACTTCTCAGCCACAACGTGCTCCTCAGGGTTCTCAGGCCATGGTCATAGCTCCAGCTGCTACCCCACCTGCCCAGCCAGCTAGGGGCGGAGGTCAGGGAGATAGAGGTCGCCCTCGAGAGAGGGGCCGGGCCAGATATTATGCTATTCCTGCTCGTACTGAGGTTGTTGCCTCCAACTCTGTCATTACAGGTATTATTCTGGTTTGTCACAGAGAGGCATCGGTTCTATTCGATCCGGGCTCTAGTTACTCTTATGTGTCTTCTTACTTTGCTCCTTATTTGGGTGTGCCTCGGGATTCTTTGAGTGCCCCCGTTTATGTTTCTACTCCTATGGGAGATTCTCTTGTTGTGGACCGCGTTTATCGGTCATGTTTGGTTACTATTCGTGGTTTTGAGACCAGAGCAGACTTATTATTACTCGATATGGTGGATTTTGACATTATTCTGGGCATGGACTGGTTGTCGCCCCACTTTGCTATTCTTGATTGTCACGCCAAGACCGTGACGCTGGCTATGCCAGGTGTTCCGCGTATTGAATGGAGTGGTACTTTAGATCACACTCCCAGTAGAGTTATCTCTTTTCTTAAAGCTCAGCGCATGGTTGAAAAGGGGTGTGCCGCGTATTTGGCTTATGTGAGAGATGTTAGTGTTGATACCCCTTCTGTTGATTCTGTTCCAGTGGTACAGGATTATCCCGATGTATTTCCAGCTGATCTTCCGAGCATGCCGCCTGATAGAGACATTGATTTCGGCATTGATCTGTTGCCGGGCACCCAGCCCATTTCCATTCTTTCGTATCGTATGGCTCCTCCTGAGTTGAAGGAGTTGAAGGATCAGTTACAGGAATTGTTTGGTAAGGGTTTCATTCGACCCAGTGTTTCACCGTGGGGTGCTCCTGTTTTGTTCGTGAAGAAGAAGGATGGCTCCATGCGCATGTGTATTGATTACCACCAGCTGAACAAGGTTACGGTGAAGAACCGTTATCCTTTGCCTCGCATTGATGATCTGTTTGACCAGCTTCAGGGCGCACAGGTGTTCTCTAAGATTGACTTGCGCTCAGGTTACCATCAGTTGAAGATTCGGGAGCCAGATATCCCGAAGACTGCCTTCAGGACTCGATATGGCCATTACGAGTTCCTTGTTATGTCATTTGGGCTGACCAATGCCCCTGCAGCTTTCATGCATTTGATGCACAGTGTGTTCAGGCCATATCTTGACTCGTTCGTGATTGTTTTTATTGATGATATTCTTGTGTATTCCCGGAGTCGGGAAGATCATGAGTAGCATCTGAGGACCGTGCTACAGACCTTGAGGGAGAAAAAGTTATATGCAAAGTTCTCAAAATGTGAGTTTTGGCTGAGTTCTGTGGCATTCTTAGGCCATGTGATTTCTAGGGAGGGTATTCGGGTGGATCCGAGGAAGGTAGAGGCCGTGCAGAGTTGGCCCAGGCCGTCCTCAGCTACAGAGATTCGCAGCTTCCTTGGCTTGGCAGGTTACTACCGTCGTTTCATGGAGGGATTTTCATTGATTGCTACCCCTATGACTAGATTGACCCAGAAGGGTGCCCCATTTCAGTGGATAGAGGAGTGTGAGGCGAGCTTTCAGAAGCTCAAGACAGCTTTGACTACAGCCCCTATTTCGATGTTACCTACCGGTTCGGGGTCTTATACTGTCTATTGTGACGCCTCGAGAGTTGGCCTTGGAGCAATGTTGATGCAGGACGGTAGGGAGATTGCCTACGCGTCCAGACAGTTGAAGATACATGAAAAAAATTACCCTATCCACGACCTTGAGTTAGCTGGCATTGTTCATGCCTTGAAGATCTGGCGTCATTATTTATATGGAGTGCCTTGTGAGATCTATACTGATCATCGGAGTTTGCAGCACTTGCTCAAGCAAAAGGATCTCAATATGTGTCAGAGGAGGTGGTTAGAGCTGCTGAAGGATTATGACATCACTATCCTATATCACCCGGGCAAGGCCAATGTGGTGGCGGATGCCTTGAGTCACCGGGCGGAGAGTTTGGGGAGTTTGGCATATTTACCAGCTTCAGAGAGGCCTATGGCGATGGATGTTCAGGCCTTAGCCAGCCAGTCGTGAGATTGGATCTTTCGGAGCCCAGTCAGGTTCTAGCCTGTGTGGTTCCCGGTCTTCCCTATTTGACTGTATCAGGGAGCGGCAGTATGATGACCCTCATTTTCTTGTTCTTCGGGACAAGGTTCAGCGTGGTGATGCCAGGGATGTGACCATTGGAGATGATGGAGTATTGAGGACGCAGGGCCGGATTTGTGTGCCCAATATTGATGGCCTTCGAGAGATGATTCTAGCAGAGGCCCATAGTTCGCGGTATTCCATCCATCCGGGTGCCGCGAAGATGTATCAGGACCTGAGGCAGCACTACTGGTGGAGGCAGATGAAGAAGGATATAGTTGGTTATGTGTCTAGATGCCTCAACTGCCAGCAGGTGAAGTATGAGCACCAGCGCCCGGGAGGGTTGCTCCAGCAGATAGAGATTCCGGAGTGGAAATGGGAGCGCATCACCATGGATTTTGTATCTGGACTTCCACGGACCTTGAAGAAGTTTGATTCCATTTGGGTTATTGTGGACCGGCTGACCAAGTCCGCTCATTTCATTCCTCTGTGTACCACTTATTCATCGGAGCGGTTGGCGAAGATTTATATCAGGGAGATCGTCCGTTTGCATGGTATTCCAGTTTCTATCATTTCAGACAGAGGTACTTAGTTTACATCGCGGTTCTGGAGAGCTGTGCAGCAGGAGTTAGGCACTCGGGTGGAGTTGAGCACAACATTTCACCCCCAGACGGACGGACAGTCCGAGCGCACCATTCAGATTCTTGAGGACATGCTCCGTGCGTGCGTGATTGAGTTTGGGGGGTCTTGGGATCATTTCTTGCCATTGGCGGAGTTTGCTTATAACAACAGTAATTAGTCCAGCATTCGGATGGCGCCGTATGAGGCTTTATATGGCAGGAGGTGTAGATCTCTGGTGGGTTGGTTTGAGCCGGGTGAGGCCAGGCTATTGGGTACAGAGATGGTTCAGGATGCATTGGAGAAGGTCAAGGTGATTCAGGATAGACTCCGTACAGCCCAGTCTAGACAGAAGAGTTACGCGGACAGGAAGGTTCGTGATGTTTCATATATGGTTGGTGAGCGGGTTCTGCTTCGGGTCTCGCCTATGAAGGGCGTCATGAGGTTTGGAAAGAAAGGGAAGCTGAGT